>NC_041218.1:16314343-16315603 GCF_002837175.3 Physeter macrocephalus
AGGTAGCTTTATTCCTAGGTATTTTATTCTTTTTGTTGCAATGGTAAATGGAAGTGTTTCCTTAATTCCCTTTCAGATTTTTCATAATTAGTGTATAGTAATACAAGAGATTTCTGTGCATTAATTTTGTATCTTGCTACTTTACCAGATTCATTTTTTCTTCTCTGATTGCTGTGGCTAAAACTTCCAAAACTGTATTGAATAGTAGTGGTGAGAGTGGGCAACCTTGTCTTGTTCCTGATCTTAGTGGAAATGGTTTCAGTTTTTCACCATTGACAGTGATGTTGGCTGTGGGTTTGTCATATATGGCCCTTTTAATGTTGAGGTAAGTTCCCTCTATTCCTACTTTCTGGAGGATTTTTATCATAAATGGGTGTTGAATTTTGTCAAAAGTGTTTTCTGCATCTGTTGAGATTATCATATGGTTTTTATTCTTCAATTTGTTAATATGGTGTATCACATTGATTTGTGTACATTGAAGAATCCTTGCATTCCTGGGATAAACCCCACTTGATCATGGTGTATGATCCTTTTAATGTGCTGTTAGATTCTGTTTGCTAGTATTTTGTTGAGGATTTTTGCATCTATGTTCATCAGTGATATTGGCCTGTAGTTTTCTTTTTTTGTGACATCTTTGTCTGGTTTTGGTATCAGGGTGATGGTGGCTTCATAGAAAGAGTTTGGGAGTGTTGCTCCCTCTGCTATATTTTGGAAGAGCCTGAGAAGGATAGGTGTTAGCTCTTCTCTAAATGTTTGAGAGAATTCGCCTGTGAAGCCATCTGGTCCTGGCCTTTTGTTCGTTGGAAGAATTTCAATCACAGTTTCAATTTCAGTGCTTGTGATTGGTCTGTTTATATTTTCTATTTCTTCCTGGTTCAGTCTCAGAAGGTTGTGCTTTTCTTAGAATTTGTCCATTTCTTCTAGGTTGTCCATTTTATTGGCATATAGTTGCATGTAGTAATCTCTCATGATTCTTTGCATTTCTGCAGTGTCTGTTGTTACTTCTCTTTTTCATTTCTAATACTACTGATTTGAGTCTTCTTCCTTTTTTTCTTGATGTGTCTGGCTAATGGTTTATCACTTTTGTTTATCTTCTCAAAGAACCAGCTTTTAGTTTTATTGATCTTTGCTATCATTTCCTTCATTTCTTTTTCATTTATTTCTTATCTGGATTTTATGATTTCTTTCCTTCTGCTAACTTTGGATTTCTTTGTTCTTCTTTCTCTAATTGCTTTAGGTGTAAGGTTAAGTTGTTTATTT
>NC_041218.1:16315633-16335684 GCF_002837175.3 Physeter macrocephalus
ACCCAAGATATGATCTATCCTGGAGAATGTTCCATGAGCAGTTGAGAAGAAAGTGTATTCTATTGTTTTTGGATAGAATGTCCTCTAAATATCAATTAAGTCCGTCTTGTTTAATGTGTCATTTATAGCTTGTGTTTCCTTATTTATTTTCATTTTGTGACCCAAGATATGATCTATCCTGGAGTATGTTCCATGAGCACTGAAGAAGAAAGTGTATTCTATTGTTTTTGGATAGAATGTCCTCTAAATATCAGTTAAGTCCGTCTTGTTTAATGTGTCATTTATAGCTTGTGTTTCCTTATTTATTTTCATTTTGGATGATTTGTCCATTGGTGAAAGTGGGGTGTTAAAGTCCCCTACTATTATTGTACTACTGTCAATTTCCCCTTTTATGGCTGTTAGCATTTGCCTTATGTATTAAGGTGCTCCTATATTGGGTGCATAAATATTTACAATTGTTATATCTTCTTCTTGGATCGATCCCTTGATCATTATGTAGTGTCCTTCTTTGTCTCTTGTAATAGTCTTTATTTTAAAGTCTATTCTGTCTGATATGATAATGGCTACTCCAGCTTTGATTTCAATTTGCATGGAATATCTTTTTCCATCCCCTTACTTTCAGTCTGTACATATTCCTAGGTCTGAAGTGGGTCTCTTGTAGGCAGCATATATACAGGTCTTATTTTTGTATCTATTCAGCCAGTCTATGTCTTTTGGTTGGAGCATTTAATCCATTTACATTTAAGATCATTATCAATACGTATGTTCCTATTACCATTTTCTTTTTTTTTTTTTTTTCCTATTACCATTTTCTTAATTGTTTTGGGTTTGTTTGTTTTTTTAGGTCTTTTCCTTCTCTTGTGTTTCCTGCCTAGAGAAGTTCCTTTAGCATTTGTTGAAAAGCTGATTTGGTGTTGCTGAATTCTCTTAGCTTTTGCTTGTCTGTAAAGATTTTAATTTCTCCATCGAATCTGAATGAGATCCTTGCTGGGTACAGTAATCTTGATTGTAGCTTTTACCCTTTCATCACTTTAAATATGTCTTGCCCCACCCTTCTGCCTTGCAGAGTTTCTGCTGAAAGAGCAGCTGTTAACCTTATGGGGATTCTCTTGTATGTTATTTGTTGTTTTTCCCTTGAGGCTTTTAATACTTTTTCTTTGTATTTAATTTTTGATAGTTTGATTAATATATGTCTTGGTGTGTTTCTCCTTGGAATTATCCTGTATGGGGCTCTCTGTGCTTCCTGGACTTGATTGACTATTTCCTTTCCCATATTAGGGAAGTTTTCAACTATAATCTCTTCAAATATTTTCACAGTCCCTTTATATTTTTTTCTTCTGGGACCCCTATAATTTGAATGTTGGTGCATTTAATGTTGTCCCACAGGTCTCTGAGACTGTCTTCATTTCTTTGCATTCTTTTTTCTTTATTCTGCCCTGTGTTAGTTATTTCCACTATTTTATCTTCCAGGTCACTTATCCTTTCTTCTGTCTCAGTTATTCTGCTATTGATTCCTTCTAGAGAGTTTTTAATTTCATTTATTGTGTTGTTCATCATTGTTTGTTTGCTCCATAGTTCTTCTAGGTCCTTGTTAAATGTTTCTTGTGTTTTCTCCATTCTATTTCCAAGATTTTGGATCA
This sequence comes from Physeter macrocephalus, assembly GCF_002837175.3. Taxonomy (NCBI): domain Eukaryota; kingdom Metazoa; phylum Chordata; class Mammalia; order Artiodactyla; family Physeteridae; genus Physeter; species Physeter macrocephalus. The sequence goes on from NC_041218.1 coordinate 16,317,274, forward strand.
TCTTTACTATCATTACTCTGAATTCTTTTTCAGGTAGACTATTTCCTCTTCATTTGTTTGGTCTGGTGGGTTTTTACATTGCTCCTTCATCTGCTGTGTATTTCTGTGTCTTCTCATTTTGCTTAACTTACTGTGTTTGGGGTCTCCTTTTTGCAGGCTGCAGGTTTGTAGTTGCCATTGTTTTTGGTGTCTGCCCCCAGTGGGTAAGGTTGGTTCAATGGGTTGTGTAGGCTTCCTGGTGGAAGGGACTGGTGCCTGTGTTCTGATGGATGAGGCTGGATCTTGTCTTTCTGGTGGGCAGGACCACGTCCAGTGGTGTGTTTTTCAGTGTCTGTGAACTTATTGTGATTTTAGGCAACCTGTCTGCTAATGGGTGTGGTTGTGTTCCTGTCTTGCTAGTTGTTTGGCATGGGGTGTCTAGCACTGGAGCTTGCTGGTCGTTGAGTGGAGCTGGGTCTTAGCATTGAGATGGAGATCTTTGTGAGAGCTCTTGCCAATTGATATTACAAGGGGCTGGGAGGTCTCTGGTGGACCAGTGTCCTGAACTCGGCTCTCCCACCTCAGAGGCTCAGACCTGACACCTGGCTGGAGCACCAAGACCCTGTCAGCTACACGGCTGGGCCATCCTGGAGAAGATGGACTCAAGCCAGGAGAAAGCTAGAGGATGGGAGACCTGTCAGAAGGCTTGTTTGATGAAATCAGGCAAAGGTTGGTGACATTCTGTACCCAGGGTCTACTCACAAAGGGGAAAGGGGTGCCTCAGGAAGCCGAGCATGTGCTTCCACCTAAAGTGTGTTTTAAGAATAAATACTTGTTATCTGAAAAGTTCAGTGTAAAAACAGTATATTGGACCCTCATGCACCATCCCTTAGCCTCTGTAACTATCAGTTCATGGACAATTTTATTTCTGTCCCCAGCTATGATCTCCTCTCCTATATTATTTTGAAGTAAATCCCAGACATTATGTTATTTTACCCATGAAATTTTCTGAATGTGTTTTTTAAAAGGTAAGATTTTCTTTTATGGATGCAATCACAACATGTTATCTCAAAAATTAAAATAATAGCTTCTGAATATCACTAAATACTCAGTATTCAAATTTTTAATTGTCTTGCAGATGTCATTTGTTTTCTTATGCTCTGTTTGTTTTCATCAGGTTTCAAATAAAATGCATTCACTGTGATTGGTTGGTATGACACTTAAGTCTCTGTAGGTTTCCACCCACCCATCTCTCTCTCTCTCTCTCTTTTTTTCCCTTCATTTATTTATTAAAGAAACCAGGCTATTTGTCCTGTAGTGTAATGATAACATCCCCAAAATCTCACTGACGTGTTCTTCTCTCTTCCCTGTTTCCGCTAAATTGATATTTGTATATAGATTCATCAGACACATTTTTTCCCAGATCTCTTTTGTAAGTAGTGTTTTATTCTTCCAAAAGAGGATATGTAATGTCTCATTCTCTCTCTCTCTCTCCCTCCCTCCCTCCCTCCCTCCCTCCCTCCCTCCCTCCCTCCCTCCCTCTCTCTCTCTCTCTCTCTCTCTCTCTCTCTCGTTAACAGTCTTTGACGATCAATGTCTGCATCCAGTAATCATCAGTGGTTGCAAAATTGTGATATTCTACTTCTATCCTTCTTCATTTATTAACTGGAATATGTCTCTAAAAAGAAATTGTTTTCTCTTCTTACTGTTTGGTTACTTAGTTATACAGTTTGTTTCAGAGAAGCAGGATAAATGGTTCTTTTATATATACATTTTCAAAATAATAAGTTAGTTCACTAGCATCTTTTGATGGTGACTGTGGTTTGGAAGTGGCATCCAATTTTGGAACTACTCCCATGAAGCGTTTGCATCTGTATACCCTCCCCTTGAATCTAGGTGGGCTTACAAATACTTGGCAAATAGAGTACAGTGGAATTGATGCTGCGTAACTTTTGAGACTGGATCATTAAATGCCATGCAGCATATGGAAAATATGGGCAATATTGATGGTCTCTAATTAACAGGAGTTTTGTAAATTCAAGGTAATACTTATTTAAAATGTCTCACTGCTCTCATTCATTCAATGTCGGTCATGAATATTTATTGAATAGTTGTTGAATCCACAAATATTGAATCCATAAATGACACTCTGCTAGGTAAAATGGTTACAAAATGAACCAGTAGAAAAGCTGTGTCCTCAGGATGCCCACAGTTCATGTTGTGGGGAGAGATGAAGAAAGAAATGAGCAATAACAGTCTGACATAAATTCTAGGAGAAAGGCATGTGTGACGATAGAAAGGAGAACCGTGTTTACAAACTGGGGGGATCAGCAAAAATTTCACAGAGGAGGCAGGAGTCTCTATGGGTGAGATGGCCAAGTGGCTGCTCCCCTAGAGGGATCAGCCTAAGAGGGCATGGAAACCAGGAGAACTACTAGTGGTGGCTCAGAGTGATGATACAAATGGTGAATAAAGGGCAGAAAGAGTTGGGTTTTTATAAATTGTTGTTTTAACTGTTATGGGGAGGTTGCAGCAGATGGCATGAGACAGGATCAGAGTTGTTGCTCAGAAAAGTTACCTGGATGTCAGTGTGAAAAGTGACCAGAATCTTAACTTCTGGAGACAGATGGGCAAATCAGGACATTGGTACCAAAGTCCAGGTGAAGAGATGAGGAGATCCGAAAGCCTGAAGAAAGACAGTGGTGATGAAGATAGAAGGGGTTGGTGAATTCAAGAGTTATTGATACGGACTTATTGTGAAGGGTGAGAAAGGAGTATCAGTGAATGCCAGGTGGCCAGCATAGGCAAAGGGTGAATATATTACATGTGATAGAAAATATAAAAGAAAGGTAATAGTGTCAAAAAATGAACTCTGTTTTATATAAGTTAAAATCGAAACCCCTGTGAGACATCTAAGAAGATATAGAAATGTGCAGTTTGAAATATATGTTTAGAGCTCCGGAGATCCCTCTAGGTCAGGAGAGAGTATTTGCGGGGGGGGTGGGTCTATCAAATCCTTTTCTCTCCCATCCCATCATTAGTAGGAAAAGGAGGAAAATAATAGATGGGAGTTGGTGTAGAGAAAATGGAATAGTAAAATTATTAAATGCAGATTATACTGCACAATTTTGAACATCCCATGTTCTTTAAATAATATTGCTTCATATTCATACACATCTTACCTTCCTATTCATATAGCAGACACTATTGTATTTTTTTTTTTACTCAATAATAAAAGCACTTTAATTTCAGTCCTTAAATTTCACATGCCTTGAAACTATTATGTTTCTAAGAAGGTAAATTATTTGAAAACTCACACATCTGTGTAAGATGATTATATAAACAGAAGAGTGTAGTTATTTGGGTAAAAGTGTATGTATTTTTGTGTATTTAAAATATTCAGAGTGGTGCTTTAAGAGAGAGTTGAAATAGAATTACTAGAATGGGAGAAAAGATTGTTTCTTTTAGACTTTATCTTGTAATTGCACATTTCAAAGCAGAAGTATTCAATTCATTTTACTGGTTGAAATTCATTCCTATTAATTAAGATGATCCTTAATTGGGTGCTTGGTAACCTGATTAGCTTTTTGGATTCTACACAGACCATAATCAGAACCTATAAGTTGTATTTACTTCTGCCACGATTTTCTGCCATTACAGTTGTGAAGGGCCTTTCATGTTGAGTCTGTTTCTAAGTAATCTAAAACTTTTCAAGACAGTTCAAAGCATTATTCAAATGGAGGAATTGGGAGCCTAATTTGCTATGTGGTATGTAATCCAAAGTTTTCAGTCTCCTGAACTTTAAGGAAAGCATAGCCCGCTTTCTTTTTGTTAATTGAAATTAAAATATGTAGGCTGTTTGATATTTATGAATTAGAAAAGCAAAAGGTTATTCAGTGAGAAAAGTTACATAGAGAAACTCCCAGGGTTGAAGTTGTACACATACCAGATAATCTTTTTTTTTTTTTTTTTTTAGTAAAAAGTAATATTAAATGTTTATTTTGATAACACATGTAAGTATAAGAACTAAAACTATCACTCAAAATCACATGATCCATAACTAACTATATTTATATTTTGATGTGTTCCTTTTCACTTGCTTTATTTCCATGTTTTTAAATATATAGGGAATCATAAGTAAATCTACTCTTTCATTGTGTAGCTATGTCTCAATTTATATAATAATTATTCCTTTATGAAAAGCTTCCTTTATGGAACTTTTAGGTTTCTAGATGTTTGGTGGTATAAAACACTCCTGTAATTAATATAATGTTTATAAACCACAGTTAACATTTCAAATTATTTTCTAATGTCAGATCCCCAGGAGAGAAATGACTGATTCAATGGCATAAACATTTTAAAGCCTCTTAATAAAAAGTATAAAACTGCTTTCTAGAAATTTTGTACTGTTTACTTGCCCAACAGCAATGTCTAAGAATACTTATGGGAAGTGTTAGGAATTTAAACCCTACAGGTTCTGAAAATGTGCTCATGGATAGAGACAAAAAGTTATTATAATATTACACTTGATGAAACAGATGAGAGGATAAAATTACATCCCTAGAAAGAAAGAAATTATGTTTTATACAGTCAAATATGTCCAACAAAAAAGAGAGCAAGACATATTGTTTACCTTTATTGTTACCTTTTATGTCTTTTTGGTTTTTTTTTTTAAATGTCTGTATTTTTTGCATATTTTGATGGGCTGTTTATCTTTTATTGTTGAATTGCAGGTACTGTTTATATATTCTGAATACAAGTCTTTTGACAGATATATTTAGTGCAAATATGTTCTCAGTTTATTTTTATCTTTTTATTTTTTTAATGTTTCTTTTGGTAGGCAGAAGTTTAAACATTCTTATGAATTCCAGTTTTAGGGGGTAGGCATATTTCATGCTAGAGCTTTTTGTGTCCTTCTTAAATCATTGCTTACTTCAGGAAAGGTTGGGAAGATATTCTCCTTTGTCTTCTTCTTGAAGATTTATAGTTTTAGCTTTTACGTATAAGTATGTGATTCAGCTCAAATTCTTGTGTATTCTGCAAAGTAGCTTCAAGGTTCATTTTTTAAAATACAATTATCCAAAACTTTGCAAGTTTCTTAATAACATCATGAGAGGTGAAATAAAAGAATCTTATTCATGATTTTTAAAAATACATTTATCCAGTTTTTTTCCAGCACTATTTTTTGAGTAGACTTTCCTTTTCTATAGAATTGTCTTGGGGCCTTTGCCTCTTGATTGTATGTGGGTCTTTTTCTAAACTCTGTTCTGTTTCATTGATTTGTTTATCCTTATGCCACTTCTACACTGTTTTGATTGCTCTAGATTTATTGTAAGTCTTCAACCTGGTAATATGAATCATTTCACTTTGCTTTTCTAAGGGTGTTAGGGTTATTCTACATCTTTTGAATTTGTGTATAGATTTTAGAATTAGTTTGTGTCTACATAAAACTGTTTGGATTTTGATTGGGATTGCATTGAATCTATAGGTAAATTTAGGGAGAATTGGCATATTAACATTATTGCATGTTCCAATCTATGAGCATGATATATTTCTCCATTTATTTAGGTGTTCTTTAATTTCTCTTAGCAGCCTTTTATAGTTTCAGTGCAGTTTTCAGGTCCTTGCATACCTTTTGTTAAATTCATTCCTAAGTATTTTAAATAGTATGATTTTAAATTTCACATGTAATTATTATTGCTAATATATAGAAATAACTGATGTCTATGTGTACACACACGTGTAGATACTTATTTATTGACTTTGTCTTGCAGCTTTGCTAAATTCACTCGTTAGTTCTAGTAGTTTTTGATATATACCTTAGATTTTTTTGTATACATAATTGTGTGGTCTGTGAATAGGACAGTTTTATTTCCTTACACACCTTTTATTTTTCTTGCCTTATTGAATGAGCTGGCAATATGTTGAATAACTGTGGTAAGAATGAACATGCTTGCCTTCTTCCCGATTATAGGAGGAAGCATTCCATATTTCCTCGTGAAGTATGCTGTTTGGTTGTTGTTGTTTTTATAAAAGCCCTTTATGTAATTAAGTAATTATGATTCCATGTCAGTTTCTGAGAGTTTTTTTTAAGTTACAAATGAGTGATGTATTTAATCAAATGCTTTTTTTTAATATATGGAAGTGACCTGATTTTCTCCTTTATTTTCTTTATATCATAAATTCCATTGATTTTTTTAAAAAAAATTACTCAGTTTGCATTTCTAAGTTAAGCCTCACTTGATGTATTACCATTTTTTATATGCTGGATTCAATTTACTAATATTTTGTTAAGCATTTTTATAACTGATTATGAAAGATATTGGTCTATAAATTTATTTTCTTGAAATATCCTTTATGGGTTTTGATATCAAGGTTATGCTGGCCCCATAAATTGAGATGGGGATTGTCTGATTTCTGAAAGAATTTTTATAAGATTGGTATTATTTTTTTCCTTAAGTATTTCATAGAATTTCCTAAAGAACTGTCTGGGCTTGAGATTTCTTTGAGGCAAGAATAGATATAGAATTATTCACATTTTCTATTTCTTCTTCAGTCAGTTTTACTAAGTTGAATTTTTCAAGGAATTTTTCCACTTCATTGAAATTGTTAAGTCTATTGGCATAAAGTTGTTCACAGTGTTCTCTTATTATTTTTTTAATGTCTTAAAATCCCCTCCTTTATTCTTGATATAAGTAATTTGTTACAGACCTTTTTCTCTTATAATTTCATTTTTTCTCCCCTACTTTGTGTTATTTTTTTCATGTATTACACTTTGACATACATATAAACCCCACATTTCAATATTGATATTTTTGCTTTAAGCAGTCAGTTGTTTTTGGAAGAAATTAAGAGGTGAAAGAACAGTTCATAGTCTTTTATGTATACCTACATATTCACCATTTCCAGCTTTCTTCATTTCTTTCTCTTGATCAAAGATTTCATCTGGTATCATTTTGCTTGAGTTTGAAAGATTTCCTTTAGCATTTCTTATAGTACAGTTCTCTTGGCAGTAAATAATTTCAAATTTAATTTTTCTGAAATGTCTTTATTTTATCCTCATTTTTTTGAACTATATTTTTATGAATATAGAATACTGGATTGACTGGTTTGTTTGTTGGCTTCTTCCAGCACTTTAAATACGTTGTTTCATTTTCTTCAGGCCTCCATGTTTTAAGGATGAGCAGTCAGGTACCATTTGTATCATTATTCCCCTGTTTATGTCTTTTTTTCACTGTTTTTGAGACTTTTTTCTTTTAGTTTTAAGCCTCTATGTGTTTGTTTTACTTTTCTATCGCTGCTGTAAGCAAATTACCATGAGCAGTGGTTTAAGACCACACAAATGTAATATCATACAGTTTGGGAGATCAGAAGTCTAAGATGGATGGTTGGGCTGTGTTTCTTCCATAGACTCTGGGGAAGAACCCACTTTCTCATCTTTTTCAGCTTGTTGAGGTGGCCTACTTTTCCTGGCTCATGGCCCCGCCTCACTCTGACCTCTGCTTCTATACTCACCTCTTATTCTCTGACTCTCCTGCCTCCCTTCTTCCCTTACAAGGACCTTTGTGATGACATCAGGGCCCCCTCCCACAGATAATCCAAAATAATCTCCTATGTCAACATCCTTAATGTAATCATACCAGACAGGGCTCTTTTGCCTTGTACGGTTTTCATAGTTTCTGGGCATTAGAATGTGGGCATATTTTTCCTGGTTGTTGTAGTGGGCATTATTCTAACTTCCACATGGTTTTCTTTGTATTTATCCTGTTTTACGTTCACTGATCTTTTTGGAACTGAAGGTTGACGTTTTTTTTTTCCCTACAAATTTGGACTATTTTCATCCGTGTATTTTCTGCTCCATCCTTTTCCACTCCTTCTGGTATTCAATTATGTGAACTTTAGATTGCTTGCTATTGCCTCATGGGTCTTGGGAAAAAAAATAAAACATTTTAGTCTCTGTTTTACAGATTATATAATTTGTATTGCTCTGTTTTCATGTTCACTGACCCCTCTTTGCAGTGTTCAGTTTGCTCTTAAGTCCATTCAGTGATCATTTCAAAAAATTTTTCTTCCTCACGGATCACATTTTCTTGCTTCTTTTCATGTCTAATACAATTGATTATATGCTGGGTAGATGATATATTGTATGGAGTCTGGCTTTTCTTTTATTGTGACCTAGTTGATACTGTTTCAGCATTATATTCTATTCAGTTCCCTTCTTGCTTCACAAAATCCAAAAGCAAGTCTAGTATAAGGGATGGATGCTACTAGCCTAGTGTAAAAAAAAAAAAAAAATTAATAGGATGTGTTTCTTCCCAGGTTTATACAAATTTATTTGATCCCAGGTTATGTTGTTGATTATATGACTACACTATATTAACTCTGTCATGATATTACAGATTTCAGAGGATTGATTGTTTATGGAAATAGCTTGAAAGCATGAAGATGATTTTTTTGCAACGTGCACCACTGAATTCCAGGCTAGATCTCACTGTTGGCAGAGAAGATGAACAGACCCCTTTTGTGGCTTTTTTGCCTCCTGTGAAATCACCTTAATAGTGAATCTACCTCTATTGAACAAAAATGGAAAAAGACATAAGTATACAATAAACCCCAGTGAGAAAGAGTACTTAGGTTTCTTCATTATAAGAATCTTCACTTTTTCAAAAATTGTTCTTATTCATAGTAAGTATTTAATAATTGCTGGATTAATTTTAATGAGCGGAAGGAAAGGTTTTCAAATAAAGCCTTTCCTTTTTACTGTTCTCTGCTTCATTGTAGATACTGGCTGTGCATTAGCATACAGCTAATATTGTCAAAGTTAGATGGCATGTGGTAGAATGTGAGAACGTGAAATTATAGGTACAACCTAGAACCCTAAAATGCTAGTGCTAAAACAGACCATAGCAGCCTACCGAAACCTCATCGCTTAACATATAAAGAAACTGAATCTATGGAATTATTTTTGCCATAAATGTTACTCATATGGACAATAATTAAGTAAATAGTAATACTATTGCTGGTGGTATTTAGACTGCTTACAGCATGTATTACAGTAGGATTTTAAAATACACCCATGTCCAGAAATCTTAATATTTGATAAAATGGAAAACAGCAATAAAACTTAATGGCATTGCTTCGTGGCAATAAAACAGCTTGTAAAAACTTGTATAGAAAAATATGGATTGAATGATGGTGCCACTGCAAATTACTTAAGTAAAATTTCTCATTTTGGGGACTAGGGTAGGGTGTCAGAGAGGGAAAATATCCCATGTGAGATAGTTCAATTGGAATTTAGTACAGGACTAGTTACAGGATGTTAGAAGGACTGAAAAGAGGTAATCCATAGATAGAAATCCATGGATTAGCAACTGCAGAAATTCTCTGCCACCTCCAGGACTGGAGGGAAAAAGGGGAAGGACAGTGTTATCAGCATTCAGGAGCCAGGGCCATTCAGCAGTGGTGGGACTTGGACAAGTGGCCGTTGATGGGCTGTGCAGTGAGGGTCATCGGGCAGGAGCTGCGACTCCAGAGAAGGGAATCAGACCACAACAGTTGAGGTCACTGCTGGGGCTGCCTGTCTGTGCTGGGACCGTAGAGACAGGGGTGGCCTGGGAAGAGTGCTTGCCAGTGGGAAATGGAAGCACAGAGGAGAATCAGCCACTGCCAGAGACACTGCTTGAAAAAAGAGAGCTAAGGAGAAATATATACTTGCGCTCTCCTCTCTTTCTACTGGCTAATTTTTATATTAATATTTTTGTTTCTTGCTCCTAGTCTTTAATACATCTGGGCTTATATTTGTGTATGATGTGATGTAGAATACTGATTTTATTTTTCTCTATTTTAGTGAGAAATATTCCCAGCACCATTTGCTAAATTATCCATCATTTCTCCAGTAATTTACAATCCCACATCCCACATATTCTGTGTCCTCACACATATGAGTTTATTCTGCTCTCTCTATGCATTTCCTTTGACCTTTATGTCTTTTCTTATGCAAACACCTTTATTTGAATTACTGTATCTTTGTATATTACATGACTCAATATTCAGTAAGGATAATGTATTGTTCTTTATGTTTCCAAAATATTCTCAGCCATTTGTGAACCTTTATTCTTTGAAATTAATTATAGAATCAGTTTGACAAGATTCTTCAAAATAGTATTTCTCATATTCACTTGGAATTACATTGAATTTATGTATTGATTTGGAGGAAATTCATATCATTAGAGTATTGTCCCATCCATGACTATGGCGTGGTTCTCCATTTCTTTAAGGTTTTTTTTTTTATGTCTCCAGTAGTTTAAAAATTTTCTGCATAAAAGTCTTGTTGCTTTATTGTTTTTGTTGATATTATAGATGACATCCTATTTTTTATTATACTTTTACTTAGTTATTGCTAGAGATGGGGAGCACCTGATTTTTTTATGTTGATAGTGTACCTTTCTTATGAGGTTTAATTTTTGGCCTGTGAATTTTCTTGGACTTTTGATGTATGGGATGATATTAGTGGAAAAATTACCAGGTTTGCTTTTTTTCTTCCATGGCTTTTTCCTCCAATTTTATTTCCTTGACTTATTATGTTGGTCAAGACCTCCAATACTATGTTGAAAACTTTTGTTACTAGTGGATCATCTTGTCCCTTGAAAGGAATGCTTTGAATTTTCTTTATTCCAAATAATGTTTTCTCTAAGGATTTTGATAGATGACCTTTATCAGGTAAATAAGTTGTGTTCTATTCCTAGTTTTCTAACAATTGATCCTAAAAGGCACTGAACTTTATTATTTTTTCTGCATCTTTTGGGATGATAATGTGGTTTATCTCACTTAAACCGCAGTATGGTGAAATTATAATCATGTGTTTTCTTTTTTATTTTATTTTTATTGAGGTATAGTTAATTTACAATGTTGTGTTAGTTTCAAGTGTACAGCAAAGTATTTCAGTTATACATATGTATGTATACAAATATATTCTTTTTCAGATTCTTTTCCATTTTAGGTTATTACAAGATAATGAGTATAGTTCATTGTGCTATACAGTAGGTCCTTGTTGTTTACATGTTTTATATATAGTAGTGGGTATATGTTAATCTCAAACTCCTAATTTATCACCCCTCCCCTGCCCCCCACCTCTGCTATCCCTTTGGTAACCATAAGTTTGTTTTCTGCGTCTGTGAGTCTATTTCTGTTTCGTACCATTTTTTTAAGATGCCACAAATAAGTGCTACCGTATGATATTTGTCTTTCTCTGACTTATTTCACTTAATATGATAATCTGTAGGTCGATCCATGTTGTTGCAAATGGAATTATTTCATTCTTTGTTATTTTCTGATGTTGAAGTAGTCTTAATTCTTGCAAAAACCCATAACGGATCACAATTTAGTTTTTAGGTAACAGACCAGTAAAAGCAATTGGCTATTTTTTTTTTAATGATTTTGGTATGTGTGATTATAAATATAATTTAGGTTAAAAGTTTGTTTTCTGCTGCTGCCCTTATCTGGTTTTGTTATTTCAGAAGCCATAGCATCATTTTCTAAAACAAGTTTTATTAGACACTGTCTTTCTATAAAACTTGGGTAGAATTACTTGTAAAACATCTAAGTCTACTTGGCACATTTTGGGGTTGGGGGTGGAATGAGTAATGTTTTTGAAAACTTTCAATTTTTAAAACCAGTCTAATCTATCCAATTTCTGTATTTATTACACCAAATTTTGCAAATTATATTTTTTCCAGAAATTTCTCTTATCTAGGTTTTCCAGTTTATTAACATATAGATCTTTATAACATTCTTGAATGATATCTTATCCTCTCTTGTTTTATTTATTTATTTATTTATTTTTTTTTTTTTTTTTGCGGTACGCGGGCCTCTCACTGTTGTGGCCTCTCCCGTTGCGGAGCACAGGCTCCGGACGCGCAGGCTCAGCGGCCATGGCTCACGGGCCCAGCCACTCCGCGGCACGTGGGATCTTCCCAGACCGGGGCACGAACGCACGTCCCCTGCATCGGCAGGCGGACTCTCAACCACTGAGCCACCAGGGAAGCGCTTATTTTTTAATAAAACAAAATAGTTTTCCATTTTCCATTTTTCTTTGTTATTTGGTTTTACAAGACCACCTTGTTCGTCTTGGAAAAAAAAAAAAACAAAAAACGAAACCCAGATTTTCGTATTGTTGATTATCTCCGTTATTTACTGTCCATGTCACTGATCGCTGCCTTGGGCCTTTTGTTACAGGACTAGGGCTAGACTGGGAGTCAGGGGCCTGCCGTCGGGAGAAAGGAGGGGTTGGAAGACTTGACCTTATTTCTGTTCTGATTTCCCAACCCAGGGTCGTCTGTCCTGTCATCTGACAGCAAGTGGAATAAGGACTTGAGTAGTAAGAAGGAGGATGAGACTTGAAGAGAGATGGAGAATAGTATTCCGGGGAGGAGCATAGTGCAGAAAGTCAGAAAACCTCACGCCAGGGACTTCTCTGGTGATCCAGTGGTTAAAACTTCACCTTCCAATGCAGGGGGTGTGGGTTCGATCCCTGGTCAGGGAGCTAAGATCCCACATGCCTTGCAGCCAAAAAACCTAAACATAAAACAGAAGCAATATTGTAACAAATTCAATAAAAAACTTTTTAAAAAAATAGTCCACATCAAAAAAATCTTTAAAAAAAAAAAAGGAAGAAAGAAAACCTCACACCTTAACTGTGGACTGAAAGAAAGTTGTTATAATGACTTTAGGACAATAAATGGCAATGGATGCACTTAGTTCAGGGGCTGTCTTTGTTTTCCTCCTAAGTCATATACTACCAGAAAGGCAATATTTGAAATTTTCACAAGAGTATAATACATGCTAGGTTGAACAGACAATTGACTATCTGTCATTAATACACCAATGTATTCTTATCAGTAAATGACTCATTCTAGCAAATCCTGGCGATGATTATGGTTATTAGGGCCTGTGCCTTATAGGATGTTAAGTCTAGATTAATCTGAATGATGAAAAATAACTATTTCTAGTAAGAATTTTAAAAATTACCTTTTACTTGTTCCAAAAATAAACTGTTTTTGTGCTAACAGTAATAGAACTGTCTTTATTCTGAAAAGCTAATTACTTTAATTCCTCTTGTGCCTGTTCAGTGATCTTGGATTGATTCTGAAATGCCAGTGGAACTGCCACTGACAGCTATTTACCTCTGTTTATTGTCTTTGCCGTTAATCTATCACTGAGGCTGAGAATATGGCTTAAATGTTCTCTACAGTACTGTGGAAGCCTTCTGATACCGAAGGGCTCGAAAGTATTTAAGCAATTTTCAGTCCTGTCAAACCCAGAGGAATAAGTTCATACTTAGTAGGTTCTGCATTTTTATTTGTCATTAGGCCTAGTCAAGACTGGGGGAAAAAAGAAGAAAAAAATGGTATTTCCTCCATGGATGAAGGGATACAGTATGGTCGGATGAATAATGCCCTGAGAAGTACTTGTTGAAAGCAAGGGAAATATTTTGGAAAAGTTCGGGAGATGAGGTCGTGGTTCCAGTACATAGGTTAACTTAAATGAGTCATTTAAGTGCAGCCAGAAAAACCTTAAGCTGTGTAACAGAGGATCGGGTAATAGGCCAGAAAGAATTTTAGTAAGTTCTCACTTCATTCTCCTCTTCCTCCTTGTTCTACTAATTGAATAAAATTGTATGTAAAATTCACAACTGAGTGCTTTTTAACATCAAAGGTGTTCAATAATGAAGTATGTTCTTTACTTTTCAGTTTTTATTCTACTTTCTTTCCTCCTTTCTGTCCCTTTGTGCTCCTTCTCTCTTTGCATTCATACATAATCAGGTTTCTGTTGTTCGGATTAATGCAAGTGCAAAAGTAGTTCAAAGTGTCAGATAAACGCAACCATCCGGGAACCAAATCAGTGGAAATTGACTTCACAAATCTCAGTTAACAAAGTTTATTCCCCATTCATAAGATAGAGAGGAGACATGTGGAAACAAGCTGATAATATGTAGGTTTTCCTTTTCCTTTTTAAGTCAATCTTTTAGATTTTGAGCTAGAGTTAGTATTAACTTCTTTTAAAAGTTTACTTCATTAAAAATTGATACTCAAAATGTATTATAATAAAGCCTTACTGAACAACTGTTAACAGTATCTACTAAAGTTAAAAAAAAAAACTTTCGGCCTAGCAATTGTACTCATCGTATGTACCACAAGAGGGTATGTATCCACCAAGAGATGGACACAAGACAGTTTATATCATTAATAGCCCCAGACTGGAAACAGCCGGATGTTTACCAGCAGAAGAGTAGATAAATACACTTTTCTATTACTCAGAAATAATGATGAGCAAAAGATGTCAGACACAAAAGAGTACATATTGTATGATTCATCTTATATGAAGTTCAAGTTCAAACAAATTGAATCTATGGTATAGAAGTCAGAATAGCAGTTACTAAGTGGTTGGTGAGAGGAGTGTAAACAGATTGGGCAGGGACACCTGGACTCTGGTTGCTGTAAACTGCCTAAAGCTTGATCGGGATGGAGATTTACTTATGTGTATAAAAATGTCCATCAAACCATATAATACAATTTGGGCACTATCTGTATGCATAACCGAACGTATTGTTTGATTTTAGTTCATCCCTAAAAGGATAAGTGATACTAAAATATATATTAAAAAAAATTTTTTTTTTTTTTTTTTTTTTTTAACTAAGGCAGAGAAATTATGCTACTTTGTTGCAGAATTTTAATGTTGGGTTGACTTTTCGTTTTGTGGCTACTGCAGTGAACTGAGCTCTTACTGTGTTTGATTTTGATCCTCAAAGCTGGTTTACTCTTCAGAATGTTTTCAGTTGAGGATTATTATTTTGCATTTCACTGATCTTACACAGATTTGAAGTAGTTTGAGGAGGTTTTAGGTAAAAAGGAAAAGCTGGCTTGAAGTTTGAAAAATTTTCTAAGGATGGGTTGCATATTTAAATATATTTAATATATACTATATAACTATATATTATAATTATATATAAATTTATTTATATATTAAGTGTAGTATGGAAGCTGTCTTAAACCATGTATTTTACCTTTTTTATATTCTTTTTATTCTGTGTACCTTGGTTATTTAATGGGAGTAGATAACGCAAAGAGCTTTTGTATTAAACTCACAATTGATTTAAGGCTGAAAATACATAAAAGCAAAAAATGGCGCTCAGTGAGGATTTGTGATCAAGCCATGACAGTTGAGATATTGCCGTTTATGTGTATTAATGATTTATCCAAGGTTTCCCACTTTACTCGTGGCTAGCAGCTTTCAGTAAGTATTTTTCAAAGGCCTTTGGATTGTAGGCAGTGGGCTTGGGGTTCCTAGGTTTCCTGAGTAACTCTTAAGCACTGACCGCTTGCTTCCTTTTGCCTCTTGTGTTTACAGGCTGCCCTGCAAGTCGGGGGCCACGGAGAGAGGCTGCACCAGTGTCGGGAGGTCATGCTGCTAACTTACAAATCCATCCCCATGCAAGTGGATGGGGAGCCCTGTAGGTTGGCCCCGGCTATGATTCGGATCTCATTGAGGAATCAGGCCAACATGGTACAGAAGAGCAAGAGAAGGACGTCCATGCCTTTACTCAATGAGTGAGTCCGCCCTTGCGCGCCTTTGTGAACATGGAGACCGTGGAGAGGAGGGCACTGCGCACGTGCATGATCAGGGGCCTCCCTGTGCTGGGAAAGGAGGCAAGTCCAGGAAACTCAGCAGCCCCTTGGTCTCTCGCACATATTTCTTCTTCACGTTTACCATACGGTGACCACACCCTTCTTTCAGAAGTTATTGCTGTATGATGTGTTAGAGTGATGATGCTTTTTCACTGACCACTTGGGTACGTACTTGCTGGGACCAGCAGAAAGTTACCGAGTGAGTCAGGGTCGTAAAACGCGTCCTGTTGCACGTGTTCTTTTTTGTTTAAGAAGGCGCGCTGTTGGCCTCCTCTTTACCCTGGTCACTTGGAGAGTGTTGGTTTCTCCAGGTGCAGGAGGTCGGCAGAGCTGGATTTAGCTCCCCTCTCTCCACGTTGTATCCCCTTCTGCCCTTTCCCAATGCTCCCATTTTGGGGTCCTGGGTACTCTGATGCTTCAGCTCAATTTTGCCATTCTGGGTGGCATCCTATTGTCTAGATGAAACTTGACCCACGACTCAATGCCTAAACAAAATGTATCCCTCCTGGACCCTTTCCTTTCTTGGGTGTTTTGATAAACTGATTTGGGCAAGGTGATAAATGACTAGATGTTTGGAGTGCATTTAATAGAGTCCCTTAATCTAATTTCGATTGAAATGTCTTTTGGGGGTTGGAGAAAGGGATGGAGAAAGATGGGGATTTGGGGTATCTTTTAGAGTATCTTTTATATATCATGCACCGATGCCTGGCCTGACTCAAGGTAAGGAGGTTTTAGGGTTCAGCCTCGGGCCATTCTTCTGTCACAGTGAGGGTCCCTCCAAGGTGTTCCTCCTATTTGTGGCCTGTGATGCATGGTTACCTATTTGTACTGAATGGCTGTCTTCCTCTAGTGCCTGTGAAGGAGGGGCATGCTTTGCCATGTATTTATTGAGTCAATGTGACAAGTACAGAAGTGCCTAGAATGAACCAATGACACAGGTGTCATCGCTCCCTGCCAAAGCTTCACCTCTCTTTCTGAGATGGCAGATGTAGAAGAACAGCATTCGACAGGGCTCGTGAAGTGTTTTCGTTTTTAGTGTCTGCTTCTAAGCTTGAAGGTGGGGTGAGGGGTCTTCTCTACTCTGCATCCTCCTTTTCCAGAGTCAATCTGGGCTCCCCCAGCACTTTTCCTAGATCGTTATCCAGAGGACCTGTTTAGTTGCCTTTTTCATTTTGTTTACAGTTTGCAGCTAGTGAAACTCTTAGCTCATTTCTGCTGCTTTCTCTATCCTCTGCCTTGACCACTATTAGGTTGAATATACACTTTGTGAGTTTCAGGCAGTGTGTCAGCAATAGTATATGGTTGACCATATTCTCTCTTGAAACATTAGAGTTAAGCCATGAACTATTGGTTTAAGAGAAAGTTCTGAACTACTAAGTGAAAAGCCCTCTCTGAGATAGTCCAGGTTGTTTTGGATCACTTGTAGATCGTTTGTTAACAGAGCTAAAAATTCTTAATATCTACAGGCAAACAGGTCCCATTTTCATGCCTGGTGCTTCTACACTTAATAACCTTATGAGACATGAAACTGTTTTGGGGCGTTTAGTTTCAAACAGTTTTTGCCCTTGAGAAAGAATTTGTATTTGCTCAGAAACTGTATTAAGAATTTATTTGGGCTTTCTTCTCGTATAAAAACAAATGGAAAGAGTTGTTTTCATTTGTACACAGGGCACATATGACCGATGATGTGACTTCATAGATTTAGCCGGGAGGGTGTTCAAGAAGCAGCCTCAACTCAAAAATGCAGTTATTTCCCACCAGGGGGCAGTGGTGTCTCCATCCAAGCAGCCTCAGGCTGTAGGAAAGACTTGCGTGAAATGGCAGTAATAATATTCTGTCCATTTCTTAAAAGGACACATATAAATCTTAAAGATTAGCCAAGATCTTTATTACAACTTATTATTAAAATTATCATTCAGCACATTTCTAGAAAATCTCTCACCACTACTCTTTTTCAGCCTCCGTAATTAGACTGCTTCTTTCTATTTCAGTAGAAATCTTTGTTTGGAAATCTAACTTCTTCCACTGGATTTCCCAGTGGAGTTTCCAGTTTAAGGGCGGCCTGGCCAGTAATATCTTCTTACAAGTTTTCTTCCACCTTCTGAGCCTTCCAAGCTTTTCTCCGTTTAGGCCACGGTGTGCAAAGTTCACTATTGCAACCAAGGCAGAAAGAGATTATTGAAAGATAATTCTTTCTTCCTTCTTTCCTTCCTTTATTTTTTCCATCCTTCTTTCCCTTTTTTTCCTTTCTCTCTTTCTTACTTTTTACTGTTTCTTCATCATTTGCATGCCTTCTTTTTGAAGAAAGAGATCTGTTTTAGTTTAAAAACTTGTGTGTATCTGTGTTAGGGGGAAGGGAGTTTCTCAGTCGGAAAGGGGTAGCTTTTCAATTCATCTTAAGGACTTATCTTCCTTTCACATAGCATGTTAACATGAATATTTGAGATTTTAGGGCTGTGGCCCCCCTTTCTGCTGAAACGCTGGTGTTCCTCATAGATTTGCCCCTTCTCTGGGAAATCACATCTGCAGCACAAGTTCCCTCTATGACTGATAGACTAGTGTGTCTCAGATCTGTGTCTTCAGCCCAGGCTTTCTTCTAAAAACTGAAGACTCATACCCAAATATCTTTTTTTTTTTTTTTTTTTTTTGCGGTACGCGGGCTTCTCACTGCTGTGGCCTCTCCCGTTGCAGAGCACAGGCTCCGGACGCACAGGCTCAGCGGCCATGGCTCACGGGCCCAGCCGCTCCG
>NC_041218.1:16335793-16370479 GCF_002837175.3 Physeter macrocephalus
GCACGAACCCGTGTCCCCTGCATCGGCAGGCGGACTCTCAACCACTGCGCCACCAGGGAAACCCATACCCAAATATCTTAGTTGACATCTTTATCTGCATATCTCATAGTCACCTCCACTTTTACACATCCCCTGCGTTGTCTGAACTCTTCCTTCTGTTTATTTCCCACACCTTTAACTCTCACACCATCTTTCCCCTCTGCTAGTAACACAGCCTTAGTTGCGGAGCCGTCTTCATTACCTCTCGTCAGCATTGCTAAAATATGCTCAATTCATTTCCTGTTTCCAGTGTTGCTGCCCTTCACACTGTGTCTTTTCCAATAGACTGGTTAGAATGATCTTTCTAAAAATGTAAAACCTATATTCCTTGGCTTTACCGACCTTTTTGATCATCGCCTTGGTCCTCTCCTTCCTATGCTCCAGAGCATATTGCTATTTCTGGAGCAGTACGGCCTGTCTCGTGTATCATTATATTTTTGCTCTCCAGTTGCTCTTCTCGAGGTGTCCTCCTCACCCGCTTTCATCTGCTAGCCCCTGCTCAAGTTCAAACTCCATCAAAATATCACTTTCCCCAAGAATCCCTTTCTATCTGCTTCTCGCCATTAAATACACCACTCAGCGTTCCTATAGTGTTCTTGTTACTTCTGTCACACCATTTATCAAAACCAGTGTAATTATTGGTTTGCTTGTCTCCCCTGCTGTGTGGGGAGACCCCGGGGTTTTCCTCATAGGGTCGCCAGTGCCTGCTAGTGTGTCTGAGACTTACGGTTACATGTTGAACAAGGGACTCGCACATGGAATATTCTGTAATGTCCTATCTGTTACGTTTCTCAGAAATTGTTTCTAAAGTAACAAATCTAAAACCTCGTGAATATAAAAATAATAAAGAAAATGTCTTGGTCACATTTTATGGCAGAAGTGGAAGATATATACTTATGAATTTCAAGATCTGGTGCACATGCATGGCTGGAAGAATTCCCATGAGAAACAGCTAAATAGGAAGCTTTCGTGATGCCACTGGATCTTCATGTATGCAAAAAGGAAAAAGATTTTTTCTAAAAAAATTTTCTTGGCTTATGATGCTATTTGCTATTACTATATATAAACTGAAAGGCTAGGCCCGTTATGTTCACTCTCCCCTCCCCTCTCCACCCCATTGGTACAGAAGCATGTGTCATTTATGGCTTATGAATCTACTTGAAATATGACTCCAATAAATATCTTCCCCCCTAAAAGTAATAGAGCAGATTTGTTTAGGTTCATATTCATGTACTAGTAACATGATAGCCAGATAAATTTGATTATGTTCTGTATTTGAAAGTCACTTTTGAGGGAGATCAGAAATTCTACGTTACTCAGGTGCGTAGGAAGATCTCAGCCTGAGTTCACTAGCAGTTAAGACAACAGCAATTAGCAATTGGTGATTGTATTGTCCAAGGGCAAGATTTCTAGTTGGCAAACTTTGGGCAACCGACTTCCACCATCCTGGGCTGCTGAGAAGTATCATTGGTTATATCACTGATAGCCCTTTGAGGGTGACAAGGAGTTAATTCATGGGTGGCTTTATATGAGAATTTATGTACCCAGTGGAAAAGAGGGATGGGGGGGTACGTCTATTGCAGTTATAGTGAAACTGTTCAAATGGTCTAAGCGAGTGGAGAGAATAATGATGTAAAAGTGACAGGAAATTTGGGGTTTAGCTTCTTCAGTTCCACATTTTGTCTTTTCTGGTAGCCATCAAATACCCTCTCCTTTATAAAAGAAGGGAGAGCAGAGAGAAGTCTATGGTTTCACTCCTCTACCAAGAAAATGAGTGGAATTACAGCATCACTGTGATAAAATTAGGCTATCTTGGTATTACCTTTGGATTTCTTAGAAAGCCTTCTTAGTTTAACTGAAGGAAGTTAAAGTTTTTGTCGAGTCGCTCTTTTGAAGACGGTTGTCTTTTGACACGAATATTCCAACAAAGCCCTGGAATCATGAGGACTATGTTAAAGGATTCAGTTTTACCTTGATTCTGCTCTGAGTTGACTGTGCCAGCCTACCACCCGTGTGTGTGTGTGTGCGCGTGTGTGTGCGCGCGTGTGTGTGCGTGCGTGCGTGTGTGCGCGCGTGCGTGCGTGTGTGTGCGCGTGCGCGCGCGCGCACAGATATGGCTGCCCAGTGAGACCTAGAGACGGAGAGGACCGTGGTCACCCTATGCCCCGCAGACCCGTGCAGCATCCGCGCTCCTCCAGCATCTGCCGGCGCCCCGCCTCGTGCTCCAGTCTGTGGCTTGCCTGAGAGCCGGCCCTGCCATGTGTCCTGTTGGCTTCGTCGCTATCACTGGCTTTTTGATTATTTCCGTGGCTGGCTTGATTTTCTTTTTCTTTTCATTTACTGTTCGGTGATGCGCTCATTTAAGTTCTGTTTAAATTTTGTGTGTCTCTCTTTCTCTCTCCTGGCTTGTTCCCCTGTCTGTCCACGCTGTTTTGCTGACTGTCTTCGCTGCTCATTCCCTGCTGCCTCTAGTATCCATCAGGTGCAAGCTGCGGACCTGCGGAGAGTGTCTGCCCCCCCAGGCTCCTTCACCATGTGAGTACAAAGCCGTCCCGTTTTTACATTGTGTCTCTCACCTTCATCTCCTCCTCAGGGCCAGACTACCTGCACCCTCTCCCTTCACAGGTCTGCTTCTTAGACAGAGAAGCGCCTCACTGTAATTGTCTGCTTTAGCCCTTCTTTGATTTGAGATGTGGCTGTGAAATTCTTTGTGTTCTATCTGTCTCAGTCCTCTGAGTTCACAGTTTAATTTTTTGATTAGGTACTTTAGGGTCCAGAGTTGCATGGGGTTGTATAAAATTCCACACTAAGCATTGGTTTCTATGGAAAGTCCGTAAACCCATTAGACCATTCCATTATCGATGGCTCAGGGATGACCTTGAAGAAGCTCCCGCTGCACTTGATTCTGTGGACGGACCCCTGAAATTATGCGTGGCTTTGATTGTAGGTACGTGCATTTGTGGATTTTTCTGGGTTGAGGATCCATGGTTGTAATAAAAGATCAATGACCCAAAGTTGTTAATGAGTTAGCAAAGTGCAATTTGTACATAGTAGTTTGTACTTAACACACTCTATGCTTTTATATTTTTCTGGTGAAAAACAGAAAGAAAATGTTTTTTAGCGCTTCACTTCAGGATTTTTTTTTATGCTGTTGCCTCTGTCTTGCCCTTCTTTCTTTTCTCCGTCTTACATATACTTTTGTTATGTTTCAGGTACTGTTACAGGTGCTTTATACAGGTTAACTAACTTACTCCCCCAACCACCTTATTGCCATATGTGGTATTATTATCTCCATGTTATACATGAGGAGTCTGATGCACAGAGAAGTTGAGTAATTTGATGAAGGTCACACAGCTAATAAGTGGTAGACTGGGGTTCATGCTCCCGCAGCCTGGTTTCAAAATTCATGCTCATAACAATTTATAATCTGCCGCTTTTCGTCTATCAGTGTCCTATGTATTTCTCAGGGCCCAGCTGAATAACTGCCTTTTCTAAGAATTGTACCTTGATTCTTGCTGGTAGAACTAGTTACATCCTCATTGGAGTTCACTCTTTATACTATTATTGTACTTATTGTAGTTCTCAAGGTATAATCGATCGGTGCTAATTATATTAGCTGAATATCTGTGTGTATCCCATACTATACTTAGGCCACTTGAAATCATTTGCAGTACCTTCTTATGACCCTTTGTGTTCCCAGCCTTGATCACAGACCTTAACACAAAGTATTCTGAAACTAAACAGAATTGTTGGTTGGTTGGTAGAATGAATGAATGAAAGAATGCATGTCTAAATAGAACTCTGCAATATCTAACATCTAGGGATATGCAAAGTAATTCCTAAAGTTCAGTTATGTATCATTTTACTTTCAACCCTAGTCTTGTGGATACATGTTTATTTACTCATTTATGACAAAATATTTTTCCAAAAATATTATTTTGTACTTGCTCTGTGTCAGACACTATTTTCTGCCTTGTATTTAGTGGTGAGTACAACAGCTCTATACCTTCACGGAACTTAAAATTGAGCAGTCAAAGAATCAGTAAGAAAATTACATTTAATTTCCAATTTGGGGGCTATTGCTGGGGTATATTACATGTACCCCATGAGGCCTGTTCAATAAATTTGAGTCCAAAGAATGGCTCTCAGTGATCATTATTTTCAGCAACTCTATTGATAGAGTTCAAGGAATTGAGAGTATCAACAATAGGAGTCCAGGTGATATTTGTCGTATTTCTATAACCTTTTAAGTTTCAGTTGTGTTTAAGTTTTCATCATATAATTTGAATGAGGTTCTTTTTTTCTTTTTCCAGGTGTGTATGCTATAATAAGGTGAACTGTCATGTTTGTTTTCATGGCATGTAACAGGCAGTCCACCTAGATGTGGCCACTTAAAACTTGAATATTTATCTAAAATATTTTATATTTGTATGTGCTATATTAATTACTGCATATTATAGATTTTATGTCTCTATATAACTGATGAAAGATTTATATAATAAAAATTAAATTAGAGGATTATTTTAAAAATTCAATAGCAGAACTCTGTCAAATAGAGCAAGGAACACAGAGAAAAATCCAAGCACGATGAGTATTCTATTTATATATTATGACAGTGGCAACTTAGCTTAGACCCACTCTCATGCTGCTACTGCGGCAGTGTTTAAGAATCACATTAACCTTGCTCTGGTCCTCATGAAAGTCAGGACTCCAGTATCTTGAGCTAAACTTTGTCTGAGTTTTTTTCTTTTAAGTCTTGGATCAGCCATTCTCTGCTCAAAACAACTCTTTTTTTTTTACAGATGATCTCTCCTTTGGGAGAAGCCTCTCTTTCTGCTGTTCCTAAAGTAAAGTTGCTTTTCTAAAGCAATTTAAATTATCCTTTCTCTCTAGCTTTCTAATGACTTTTTTAATTAGGGACGGGGTCATGGTCTTGACAACATAATGCATAAATTATTAGGAATGGCAACATACTATTAACATCTGCATACATGGGAAATTTCAGCTTTACCCAAAGAAGAATCTTGAAACCTTCATTTTGATCATATATGACCACATATGAATGCTAAATTTTAATCAAAGGGATTTAGTGGCTTCATCAAATAGAACAAAATAAACAGAATATTTCACCACAGATTTTATGTACTATAGCTTTCTTTTTTTTTGACGTCAGAGATGAGTTATGATTCCCAGACTTGGCATATGACATAATTTGTAATCTGGCCATTCTTACTTTCTTTTTTTTTCTTTTTTATTGAGATATAATTGACATATAACATTGTATCAATTTCAAGTGTAAACATAATGGTTCAGTGTTTGTGTATATTGTGAAATGATCATCATAGTAAGTTAGTTAATATCCATCACCACATGTAGTTACAATAGTTTTTTCTTGTGATGAGAGCTTTTAAGATCTCTCTTAGCAGCTTTCAAATAGTCAATACCTGTAGTCACCATGCTGTACATTACATCCCCAAGACGTATTTATTTTATAATGGTGTTATTTTATATTTATTATTATAATAAGCATTTTATATTTATTATTTTATAATGGTATTTATAAAGGTATTATTATATAATACCTTTTAACCCCCTTCACCCATTTCACCCTTGTCTCCCCAGTGTTGCTCAAAGGATTATTTGACCAGCACCTCAATTAATAAATTCATTATAATTAAGTGACTTCATAGTAGAATCCTCATTGAAGACTACATACATGCACTGTATCTCATAAATCATGAATATTCACATTAAATGGTCATGCTCAAAAAGCCCCAAAAGCTGTGTAACTGTAAAATGAGTCTCTGGAACGCTTTCAACTTTTAGTATTGCTTTTCATTAAGTTCTGTTTCCTCCTGCTCTTCCCCTACCAAAATGAAATAATGTGAACTGTTTACATCTAATTTATTCATTTTTCATCTTTCAAAAATATTATTCAGTGCCTGCTTTAGATATCAGATACTCTGTGGGATACTGGAGATAAGAGATGAGAAAGCTAAGGTTTCTGCCTTGGAGAAATGGACACACCAGGAACAGACCCACTTGTGTTGCCTACAGTACAATTACAACGCAATGTGACAAGTATCCAAATAGAAATTCTGGTCGTACTTCCATGTGAATAACTTTTTTTTTTTTTGACTCTTTATTATATTTGGTTTTGTATTTTAGTAATTAAAGTTAATATAGGTTCAAATTGACTTTTTTGATATGTATTTCTCACTTCTAAGACATATGGATTCATATAACTAGCACCATAATCAGGATACAAAATGGTTCTATCACCCCCAAAAACCTGCTTTGTAATCTATGCCCTTTATGGTCATACCCCCTAATCCTTGCATCTCTCACCTCAAACTCTGGCAACCACTGATTGCTACAGTTTTGTATTTTAGAGAATGCCCTATAAATGGAATCATACAATATGCAGCCCTTACAACTGGTTTCTTTGAGTGAACATAACATCTTTGATGTTTATGAGAGTTGCTGCATCTGTCATTCCTTTTTGTTGCTGAATAGTATTGCATCGTATGGATGTTTCTGTTTATTTACCTAATAACCCAGAAGGACATCTGGGTTATTTCCAGTTTTGGATGATTCTGAATAGAGCTGCATAAACCTTGATGAACAGGTTTTGTGTAAACATAAGTTTTCATTTCTGGATGTTAAACACCTAGGAGGGATTCCAAGGTCATATGGTAACTTCATAAGAAACTGACAAACTGTTTTCCAGAGTGGTCGTATCATTTTGCGTTTGCACCAGCAATGTATGAGAGTTCCTGGTGTTCCACATCTCTGTCAGCACTTGGTAATGTCAATATTTTTACGTTTTAAGCATTCTAATATGAGTGTCTTTTCATGTGATTATTTGCCATCTTTTATACATTCTCTGGTGAAGCATCCTCTCAAGCCTTTTGCCCATTTCTTAAACTGGGCTGTTTGTTTTCTTCCTGTTGAGTTTTGAGATTGTCATGTATTCTGGATCCAAGCCTTTGTTAGCTATGTGCTTTGCTTAATCATTTCTTTGTTCTAGAAGGCAGTTGACTCAATTTTCAGGCTACAATTTCTGACTCATCTTCTGAGGATAGTAGCTATAGTGTCAGTTGTGTTTTCAGAGCCTTTGCAGTGCTATTCCTGTCTGGTGTGTACCCCTCCAAGTTGCAGGACCGGATCTGAGGGGAGGGTCTGCTCTGTAGTTCAGTTCCTAAAGTCTGTGGCACTGTGTTTAGGGCCGGATTAACACATTTGCAGCCTACCTAGAGAGGAACCCAAGTTCATGGACGTCTTTGTGGAGTTGTCTTCCTGAGCTCCTCCCTCTCTCTTGTCATCCTCAGTACCTTCCCATTTCCTGGGGCTCCTTTTTTGGATCCTTCAGCCAGAAAGCTAAGGCTTTAGTTACCTCATGCTGCTGCATAGCTCCTGAAACCACGTTCACCTCCAGGACCCAGCAATGATATGACTGAATGAGCAAAAGAAGCAATGGTGGTTTGTCCCATCCTCTTGGGACCACAGCTTCTCTTATCAGAGAAGAAGATTCCCTCTCCTTATAGTTTTTTTTAAAATTTTTATTGAAGTATAGTTGATTTACAATGTTGTGTTAATTTCTGCTCTACAGCAAAGTGACTCCGCTATACATACATTCTTTTTCATATTCTTTTCCATTATGGTTTATGCCAGGATATTGAATATAGTTCCCTGTGCTCTACAGTAGGACCTTGCTGTTTATCCCCCTCTCCTTATAGTTTTAAGCACCAAAAGGCCTTTGTCATTGCTGCTGCCAGCACAGCAAAATTGCCTGAGTGCTGGGTTGCGAGAAAATGGAGGACGTATAAAAGAGGAAGATTTCCCCAAATTTCTCTGATCATTCAGAGTCCCTTTCCTTTCCTCAAGCCAGAGTTCAAGGGCTTTCCCAGAGCTTTCTCTGTCGGTATCTGTTGTCCATTTTAGGCTTTGTGCTGCCTGGAGTCCAGACCAGGGTTGGTAAGAGGTCAAAGGAGGAGAGAGCTCAGCGTTAGTTGGACGGTATTTTAAATTCTGGTCGTCTTCCCCCATCTGCTGCTATCGTTTGTTTTTCAGAGTTCTCAAATAGCTGCTTTAGGCATTCTGTCCAGGTTTTATAGCTGCATTCATTGGGGGAGAAAGAATGGTGGGGGCTTTTCCTCCTTACCCAGAACCAGAACTTCTCTACTGCCTTTTAAAGCAGAGAGTTTTCACACTGTATCCTCTTTTTACCTGCTACAGTTACTCAGAGAGTGCCGTAGCTAAACTCAGCAGAAGAGCTCTGCAGAGAAACCAGGGTGTTTTTGAACTGCAACCAACAAATGTTAAATGTAATAGGCTATCTTGCACAACAGTCACAGTTTAAACATAAACAAGATGTTTCCCAGTGCCAAAGTGTGTGGATTTGTTTGTTATCTTGGGGAAGGCAGAGTTAGACACAGATCCATGAAAAAAGTATAAATTGTTATATTTGACAACCAGCTGAATATGATTCAGCATTCTAAACTTGCTTCCAATAAGTGAAGCCATCTTGGTAAAGGATGAAAGCAGGTTGATTTTTGTTCTATGAAGAACGGGAGTTTTACTAAGAGAAATATTTTTTTTTGAGAAATATTTTTGATATGTCTTATTTTTTTTTCTTTTGGGTTGAATTTAAGAATTTTATTACTGAGAAACTACCAAGATACAACCAAGAATCTTTCATCTTCATGATTTGAGAAAAACATAAATTAGTGATAGGTGGTTTAATCTTTGCATGCCTCTGGCCAAGGAAGTAAACTAGAAAATTCTTTGAAGTGCTTTCTAAAAATTGGGTAATTCTGTTTTCCAACTAGTCACATCAGAGCTTTTGTTTTAACGTTTTTTTGAGTTTGTGTAATATGCTACAAAAGTTCTATTTATTTTGTTTATTCAGTTCTGGCCCTTTAATTGGAAAATTAGACTTGGTCTGCTTTTTTCAAAACCCTTTCTCTTTTCCATTCTTCTTTCAGTGAACTTCACTCTCCCACACCCTGCACTCTACCAGGGAGTAGGAAAAACATTGCCAACGTAGAAATTTACATGCATGCCTTTGTAAACTATGGGGTTTACCTCTAAAGTAGCTAAGAAGACCCACCAGATGTGGTTTGCCTCCAAATGAATTAAGCTTGGTGGCTTTGTTAGAACCTCAGGTTCAGCAGGACTCCTGGACCAGTTGAACCTTCAGAAGAGTGCTTCATGCCAGGAATCTGTCCAGATTCTAATTCATGGATTGTTACTTTTGGGTCATAATTTCTCGACCAATTGTGAGGGTACCAAAAGGGCCTAAGCATTCAAAAATACTGTGAATACATTTGTCGTTAATGCTTCTGTTGTTATTTTTGTGTCCCTGGATGATTATCTCTGAGTAGTAGGATTATAGACAAATTTTAGCTAAATTTTATTGGCTTTCTTTATTTTCTAGATTGATTTCAATGAGCACACATTACTTCTAAAAAGGGGAAGAAAGCAAAAAAAAAAAATTATAGCCATTTATAAAAATGTCTCTGCTTTAAAGCTCAGTAGAGAAGTTCTGGTTCTGGGTAAGGTGGGTAAGCACAGACTCTTCTTTCTCCCCCAGTGACTGCAGCTATAAAACCAAAAGCAAAAAATAAAGTTTATATTTTTAAAAGAACAGAGAGAATTGCTAAACTCACTGACTGAGTACATGATATTTCTTGCAATTCTGGCTCAGAGTCAGATGGCAAAGCTTAAGAGTTAGCGTCAGGCTTTCTGGGGAAAAAGGCTGTTTGCTCTCTGATCCTCTGAGCAGAGGAAACTGCTAAGCGTCACTCATCTTTTTCCTCCTTTCTCTCACTCTCACTCTCACTCCCATGTTGTACGAATTTCTGGGGATTTCACTTCCCACTGTCCACAGTTCCTTGACTTTTAATCATGTCAAATTGTCCTGTTTCCTGTCTTCCTGTGCCACCCCTCTCTGCCGGTTCCATAAAACCAATATAGCACATTGAAAATTCCCAAGAAAAGTAAGAGCTACTTGAGATTCATCTCATACCAATTTCCAAACTTGAATCCAGGCTGCACCTCGGATCATTGGTTGTTTCCCTTCCTTATGCTCTGTGAGTTTCCCACAAGAGTTCTCACTCTGCCTGTGCTTCTATTCCCATGCAGGTACCCGGGGCAGGGGCGTTTAGTGACTTAAAGACAAGGGGGCTGCAGGAGCAGACCCAGGTCTCCACCTGCAGTGTCTTCCTCCTTATTCTGTAGGCCCCCAAACCCCATGAAGACATCCTCTGTTTTAAGTGTCTATGGGAGCCCTGCTTTTGTCCGTGTGACATTGACCATATAGTAACCTTTTTGCATTTCAGTTTTTCAAAGATTATAAAGAAATGCAGTTGATCTCTGGGATTTCTCTCAGCTCTGAAGTTCTGTCATGCTAAAATTCAGGGCATGACCCTAGACTCTGAAGATCTGCCCCTGAGGGATCTAAGACATGAAGTAGTTGAGACTTGCCATGGGATGTGACAAGGTCATTCTTTATCCTTAGTACTGATCAGGCAGGCCAGGCCCTGTGCCGCCTTGGTACGCTTTTGCCTTGCTCTTAGCAAGAACCCAGGCAGATTTTTGCATTTAGCCAAAGAGCTAATATGGGCCTGAGATTGAGTTGTGATCAAATTTAGCATCCTGATAACGGTATGTGGTAGCGATTGCTATCATTACCATGCCATAGATGAGAGGACTGAGAATAAGAAATATTGGGAAACTTGCCTAAGATCATATGCTATAAAGTCATAAAGGTAACACCCAGGGCTCTTTGAAGATGGCATTTAAGGCACTGAATTCTGCAGTTGGTATAACCTCTGGTCATTTTCCTGTGCGTTTATCAATGTATATGTAACTTATGTGTTTTAATCAAATCATACTATGTAAACTTCTCCCCTTTTTAAGAGATGACTAACTCCCCTCAGAGATGACTAACACTTTAGAATTCAATTTGAGTGTTTCAAACGCGCGAATCTCTGGTAGTACAGGTTTGAAGTTTAAGTGTTATTATACGAAAAATGTCAGAATGGCAAACCCCAGTTAAAAATAAATTCTAGTGTAGCTAAAGAAGGTGGAGAGTCTTTCGGGCTTGTTAGTAATGGTGTTGCGTCTGTGAAAGAGGCTTATCGGGAAGGGTCCCGCTCGCATCCTCAGGGGTTGGACGGCGCCTGTGTTCTCTTGGCGAAGGTGAGCATGGCTCGAGCATCTGGTGCAGTTATGTAAAGGGGTATTAGGACTCCCTCAGCATTTAAAGTTATATCTCGCTGCTTTTAAAATTTAGTTTTAGAGATGAATTATTCATGTCCGCGTAGGTGTAGAAACAGTCCTGCGAGCCAGCACTTCTCATATAATAAAAGGTCACTTCAAAAGAAAAAACAACAACAAAAAGTGAAGCCGATACTCACTCAGGTGTTGGCTTGTTGCAGAGCATGGGGCCCAGTGAGCTTCGGGGCGTAAAGAGGAGGGTTTGCAGGAAGTTTTGGGTGCAGTCTATTGGGCAGGACAAAGAGGGGAGGGAAATTCATGAATTTTGTTTGTTTAATCAAAGTAAATTTTAGAAAATTAAAATTTAAAAAGCCTGACATTAGAGGTAACATTAGTCCAGTAGGGTCTGATAATCCTAACAGTGATAACCAAGCCAGAAGAGGTTTCCAAGTCGGGTTAAAATTTTGGAAAGTAAAAAATTAGATTCATCTCATTCTTCTACTATGTATCTTTTTATCAACGGTAATTATAGGATTAAAATGAAGCGCGTTAGTTCTCTTGGTGCATCTTTTTAACAGGCATCTGTATTACTTTGCTAAGGATGCCGTAACAAAGTACCACAGACACAGTGGCTTAAACAACATAAATTTATTTCCTCACAGTCTGGAGGCTGGAAGTCTGACATCGAGGTGTTGGTAAGATTGGTTTCTTCTGAGGCATCTCTCTTTGGCTTGGATGTGGCCATCTTCTCCCTGTGTCTTCACGTTGTCTTTCGTCCCTGTCTGTCTCCTAATCTCTTCTTCTTATAAGGACACCAGTTAGATTGGTGTCCATATGACCTCATTTTAACTTAGTTCATCTTTAAAGACCTTATCTCCAAATACAGTCACATTTCTGCAGCACTGGGGGTTAGGACTTCAACATATGAATTTTGGGGGCACACAACCTAGCCCATAACAGCATCATACTAGATAAATTTGAGTAAATTTTAGGTTTTTTTTCTCTCACCAACTGTGTGAAGGTTGAACTTTGTGTATACACAAATTATATATAATTGTATATATAACTGTATATAGTTGTATATACAACTATATAGTTGTATATACACACAACTATCAATACATGTATTGATAGTTTAATTCTTTAAAATCTTTTTTTATTAAACTGTCGAAGGGGCTAAAGGACATTGCCCTTTTATTTATAGCAGATTCTAAGTATTAACTCTCTGGGTACAATAAGACTGGTGACCTCTATGGAGCAAAATCCATCTTCTGTAAAATAAGGTGGTTTATAGTATGAACTTGAAATTTTTCTTCAGATCTGAATTCCTAAAACATTATTATAATAAAACAACTATAAAAATACAGATGATAAATGGCAAGGAAAAGGAGTAATTTTGCTAGTCTTTGTGAATAAAAGATTTATTTACAAATGGACTCTCCACCTAGAAAAATACTAAATACTTTTAGAAAACAGTTATTAATATCTTTAGATAAACTGATACAACTGTGATGTTAGTCATAGAATTGCGGCATTCAGAGAGAAAAGAAACATTTCAGTTTTTACTCCAGTACTGCAGTGATAACTGATACCATATTCTGCCATAGAGTATGAAGAACATACCAATAACAAAGAAATCTAGACGTTTGTTTTGAGTGGTCCAAGAGGATATTTATTTCAGATTGCTTTTCTGAGGTGGTAATGAAACGCAATGTGCATTTCATTTATAGGAGAGTTTCAGTTGAATTATACTGATGCAATTGAGTTTCCCTCCTGTGTCATAATACCCTGAAACACTTATATGAAATGAAAAGAGAGTACATTTTAAAAGACATAAAAAGAAAATACTTGATGTTAGATTTAATTAATCCCCAGAACTCATCATCACATTTTGTGTCAGAAAATGGAACTCTGAAAAGAATGTAGCAAGTTCCAAAAGTTGTAGCTAAGATACTTGAGTAAAATGAACATGGCATTGGAAGAATTACAAATGGAACAAAAAAGACAAAGCTTTTCAGCTTTATATTACAGAGAACTATAATTATTTTCCTTAATTAATCATTTAGGCTCTGCTGCTCTCGAAGTGATTTATGTCCTCTAGTTGGGACATAAGTAAATCTTTTGGTCTGATGGTATTTTGTTGTACAGGCAAAGTAAAACAATTACATGTTTCCTTGAAGAAAGGTTCTTGGATTATGAGTATGTTAGGATACTGCCTTTGGTAGAGACTTGATCTACTTAAGTGTGATAAGTGAGAGGGTAGAAACAAATGGGACCAGCGAAAGTACCCCAAATTATTTCACATTGTTATGACATTTTCAACAGAAACCTTTTTTCCTCTCTTTTCCTATTTTCCCTTTAGTATTGGTAGCACTAAAATATTAACCAGTTAATATTTCAGCTGGTTATTTTGTGTTTGTTTCTTCATCGTCATCCAAGTAATTTGTCTACCACTAAAAGTTTATCCTGAGGAACTTTTTTTTTCTCAAGTTTACTGTCAAATTTTACAAAAGTTATTTTTGTTGATGAGTAATTGTGGTACTAAGAGAATTGTTTTATGATTTTTACAAGTTCTGTTCTAGCAATGTGTCTTTAGTCTGTCTATTCTTATGCTATCATGAAGCATGGTTCCAAAAATAAAATTCCTTAGTCATTGGATCAGCAATTAGAGAAAGGTGGTGAAAAGTTTCCCCCTAATTGGCTGAATTTGCTGAGTTGGAAAGAAGAGTAGGGTTTAGAGGATTCTCTGCTTCTTTTTTCTTGGATTTCTGACAAGGACACATGGGGTAATGGGGGCACATCTGTGTTACAAGTGGGGGACTTAGCTTTCCGCCAGCTGTAGGTTGATGGATAGGAGAGTAAATGATACCATATCTCTCTCCAGAGCTAAATGCAGCACCACTGAGTAGTATTCCAAACCTTGGCAAGCCGTTGTCAACCTGGGAGGAATGTGCGTCAAAACATAGCGCAGTGAAATACTACCTATTCAGAAAAAACAACTTTGCAAATATTATTTCTCTGATATCCAGCTTTTAGGAACATATATGAGTCTTTTTATAACAGTCTTTCTATCAGCCTAGAGAAGGCTGAAACCATTTACGGAAATGTTTCTTATGTGATGCCATTTATTGTCAGGCCAATACTTAGTTTTTATTTTCTTGATATGAAGCAAAACATGGAATCCTCTCCTTACTGAGCCTGTTTCCTAGGGATGCAGAGCTCCTTCCACACAGTTTGCGCGATAACTTTTCAATAAGAACACATCTTGGGCTTCCCTGGTGGCGCAGTGGTTGAGAGTCCGCCTGCCGATGCAGGGGACACGGGTTCGTGCCCCGGTCCGGGAAGATCCCACGTGCCGCGGAGGGGCTGGGCCCGTGAGCCATGGCCGCTGAGCCTGCGCGTCCGGAGCCTGTGCTCCGCAACGGGAGAGGCCACAGCAGTGAGAGGCCCGAGAACTGGAAAAAAAAAATAAGAACACATCTTGTAATTCATGCATCCAATCCTTTCTCAAACTAATTGGAGTTACAGCATTTCTCCACCTCAATAGACAGTTATATTTATTTTCACTGCATTACTGCTTTATGCATTTTTGGCCACTGCTTTGTTTGGTTATTTTTACTTATAAACAATTCTAAATTCTTGATTTTTTCTGTAGGTTTATAGGTGAAATAAATGTTAAATACTAAAAATTGTATGTATGCTAGAGTTTTTTATTTTTGTAAAAATGTTGTTTTAATGTTATATAGACACCCACTCAAATACCTCCACTTGATTCATGAAAGTGCTTAGTTACTAGAGGATGAGCAAATAAGTTAGGTTTTAAGCCTGCTTTCAGTGTCTTTCGGGATGTACGTGAAAGGCCAGAAGTCTTTTCTTCTGTGAAATGAGACTTTTTCAACTCCTCAAGTCCCATCACTTGCTCCATGCTCTTTTCCACCAAAGAAAAGTCAATTTCTTTATCAGTTGCAAATAAGAGCAGGATATTACAACAGTTAAGGACTGCAAACCCAGGGGAAGATTTTTACCGTTTAAGTAGCAAATACATAAAAGGTTTTCCCTTTGTTTGGTATATCGAAATTGAAACTTGAAGTAAAAAATATTTTCCTTTCTGAGCACATGAGTTCTGAAACCATTCAGATGGCTCGGAGTAATATCCTATTATGTCTCATTGGTTCAAGCCCAATGATTCCTTATCATTGGAGATAGTGATTAATGGTCCTCTACAATCAGAACAGCAAAATAATTCTCTATGCTATTGCAGGCTACAGTACTCAGAGTAGCTCATATTAGCGTTTTATGATAGAATCTTTAGTCGTTTTTAATTCAGGAAACCTCCATTACATGGAATTACTTCATAAAGTGGAAATGCTTTTGGCTGGGTGTGATGAAAGACGGGGCTTGAGTTCTTTACTTTTCCCATTCCAGCTGTTCATCTCAGCAATTTGACTTTGTAGAATTCTACTACAAAAATGCATATTCTCTCTTCCTCTGATTTCCATCCCTCTTTATTTCCTGTGGTATTTGTTTTCCTTGCCTTTCATCATGATATTTTTATACTCTTAATATATTCCAAATTTTATACTTTTAAGCATAAAATAGTATAAAAAGAGTATAAGTGGGAACTTAAGGTGTAAAACTCCTGTTCTAAGACTTCTTTTTTTCCTGAAAGGTTGTCATCCCTAGTTACCAATTCAGCAAATATCAGGGAAGGAGATTCCACTTTCATAAGACTTAAATCTGTAGATGGTATCTAATCACAGGTAGAAATTCTCCACTCAGATTAACCAGAGGCAAGCCAGAGAATCAACTCCATACATGAGGAGAGCACAGCAATGATAAGATACCTGAGCAGTGAGATTATTCCCTGTTTTTTGGCTTTAGTAATGGGAACTGGTTTTTCCATTGATCCAAATTCTGTTGAGTGGTTCTCATTCTGGACAATGATGAACGATATGTATAACACATGACTCGATGGAACGAATAATGTAGTCAGTTATCGTGAAAATCATTTTTCTCATTGCAGAAGTAGCAAGTCTAGATGGGAAGCAGTAACTTACAGATGTTGAAAGCCTCATATTTAATACACATTGTGGGAGATGTAAAGATAGCTGTATATAGATAGCTGGGCATTCAGTTCTTTTTTAAATTGAGATTTACAACATTATATTCATTTCAGGTGTACAACATAGTGCTTCAGAATTTTTATAGATTATACTCCATTTGTAGTTATTATAAATTATTGGCTATATTCCCTGTGCTGTACAATATATCCTTTTAGCTTATTTATTTTGTACAGAGTATAAGGGAAGGTAACAGAATCATCATGTCATGATCACGTTTATATTTCACACTGACTGCTGCATCTGCAGTGTGATGAGGGGGTTAATGGGTGCCAGGGGCACCGTTAGTTTAGGTGCAAGATGATAGTAGTTTGTTCTTGGTCCATGAGGGTTTTAGTGGAGGGGGTAGAGAAGCATCCATATTTGGAAGATATTTAGAGGAGGAGAAAGAAGGAGCAGGTGGAAATTTCGTTTGGAAACAAGGAGAGTTTTTTGGATTGAAATCCAAGAGAAAAGAGCATCAAGGAGCAGAGAGTTGACCACAGTGTGAAATGCTGCTGAAGGAGCATTCGGGTGAAAACTAGGAAGGAAATTTAAAATGAATGAATAAAGGGAAAGGAGAAAGTGAAGAGACTGTGAGATCTTATGGAGAGGAGAGTTTGAGTTTCCATGACTTAAAAAATAAACCTGTGTCTCTGGTACCCGGAAGTTGTAACATTAAGTGTATGTGGGGCGGGTTCCACATAAAAGTCTCAGAGTTGGATGACCGAGTCATTAGCAGCTGTGGCAGTCACAAAAGCAAATGGGTGGTAAGGAGAATCTGAAATATTGGTCAAGGCTATTGGCCTTTTTCTTTTCCTTTATAGCAGAAATGATGAAACTGCTGTACTGGTCCAGCCGCTTTGTGACGCCACCAAGTAAAGCCACTACTAGTTAGTCCTCTTTGCTTCTCCTTTAAATGCCAGGAACCTAATAATGCTAATTTCACTCTAT
This sequence comes from Physeter macrocephalus, assembly GCF_002837175.3. Classification (NCBI taxonomy): domain Eukaryota; kingdom Metazoa; phylum Chordata; class Mammalia; order Artiodactyla; family Physeteridae; genus Physeter; species Physeter macrocephalus. Next base: position 16,353,109 of record NC_041218.1, read on the forward strand.
CATGTATTCATTTATTACAATTTCAGAAGCACAGAAATGTATTCCACTTTCAATGGAAGCATGAAAATCTGCATTTCAATGTGTATTCGAAGATCTCAAGAAACTTTAAAGATGAAGTTTTGTTTCAACCAATGGCATAAAAGTTTTTTGATGTTTGCTACTTGTAGCCTATTTTTAATTTATTAGCCATGAAGGCAGCAAACATTTCTTTGATATATGTCTAGCTTTAGTGCTTAAAGTTTACGTATCTTTGCCATTAGTGCCTGTGGCTGATTACCGCAGTGACTTAAAACCCAATTCCGACCCAAATAGTAGAATAAAAGTCAATAAACAGAAACCACGGAGAGAGAGCCATTTAGATTCTTTAGGAAGAATTTACAAATGCTTAGAGCGATCTAAACAAAGAACAGGGTACTTCCATCCTGTACCTCACAAGTAGACAAGGATCAGGCAGAGGCTGAGCAGCCATTTGAAGATGGAATAGGGGAATATGGCGTCCGATGGAATAGCAAATATTGAATTCTATGGCATCTGAGATCTCTCCCAACCCTATAATGCTTTAATTCCATTATCTTGTTGGAGATCTGGCAGGCTAGCTGTCTCAAATAATTTGTAAGCTATGGCATATTATATTAGCCACCTCACAAATGGATGTCTTAAGGAGCCAAGAACTTAGTGAACGTCTGTCAAAAAAGAATTAACAACCTGTAAAGGTACTTTCTCAGAAAAATATGTCGGACAGTAGGAGGTCGTGATTGATTGCTGCTGATGTGATTTGGGTTTATCCTTGGTTCCAAATTCAAAAGCCCTTTTACAGTTTATTTCACGGTCCTGACTTATTGTTCTCTACTCCAGGCAGGAGACAACTGTATTATGAGAGTTCTCTCTGAACTCAGCAGGTGTCAAAAGTCCATTTTAAATTTTTTTTTTTTTTTCCAGTATGCGGGCCTCTCACTGCTGTGGCCTCTCCCGTTGCGGAGCACAGGCTCCGGACGCGCAGGCTCAGCGGCCATGGCTCACGGGCCCAGCCGCTCCGCTGCACGTGGGATCCTCCCGGACCGGGGCACGAACCCGTGTCCCCTGCATCGGCAGGCGGACTCCCAACCACTGCGCCACCAGGGAAGCCCCCAAAGTCCATTTTAATCTCTGTTCAGAGCCTTGAATCAATTTGGTTTTACTGCTCAGTGTAAAGGGGCCTACTTGGATGTGTTCTTGGATAAGTTACTACCAGTCATAGTTTGGAAATGTCCCAGGGTAAATACGCAATTTCTAGGAAGCTGCTAAAGGGAAGGCCATTGAGTATAGTTATATTTTAATAAGGCCCAGCTTGATAGCTGATGAAAGGATTGGTGGTAAATGTTTCTGGTTCTCCACTATTTAATTAAAGAACAAGCAGTCCTGAAATGGTTTATGTGCCTTTCGGGCAGGGACAACCTCTTTTTTTTGTAAGTTCTTCCCTCTTTATTTGTGCAGATCCCACTAGAGATAAGATGCAAGGGGGTGAGAGAGCATAATCCAGCATGGATTTACCTCCAGATCTAGAGAGCCAGATGGACAAAGGACAGAAGTGGACAGCCAAAGCAGGGGCTGCCTGGGGCTCCCAAAGAGAAAAGCCTCTAGTGAGCATCTCATGGATGGTCTGAGGCCACACTGTGCTCAAGCCTCAGGGCCACTGAGAGTCCCAGAAGGATGTGACTTTTTTGCATTTCACTCATTTATTTGTTATTGTAAACAACACAGACCAGACTCTATTTTAGGTGCTGGAGCTGCAAGGAGGAGGAGGAAATAGTCTTTCATCCCAAGAATTCACACTAGAAATTAATATTTTAATCAAAAGTCCATTCAGAAAACAAGAGCCAATTCAAATGAATTCTATTAAAGATTGGTTAGGAACCTCCTTTATTATATCTAGGTTATGACTGAATAGAATCTCACATTTTCATTTCTTGAAAGAAATTAAATCTACAACTATTACTCCTCCTCCTTCTCCCCCCTCCTTCCCCTCCTTCCCCTCTCTCCTCCCTCCTCCTCCTCCTCCTCTTCTTCCCCTCTTCCTCCTCCTCCTTATTATTCTTATTATATCAGGCCTCAAGGGACTTGTGATGCTTTTCTGCCTTGCAAAGGAAAACTCTATATATGAGTAACAAAGGCCCAGTTAAATTATAGTTTGTCATAAAAACCGATGAGTCTACATAGTGGTTTAGGGGTGAGTCTTACACTGAACCATTTAAGAAATGTTAAAACAGGACTTTTGCAAGGTTCAAAATGTAGAATAATTACACAGCTTTAAGGATGTCCTCTGTAATGTGAATTAGGATTTATAGCCTTAATATCTTTAAGTAGAATATCTTGCAAACATTCACAGTCTCCACTTGCATTCTCATTCAACGGACGATAGATGGCTACGTAACTCTGCACCTTGTCTCCCAACCCATGTCAGCAGACTCAAATCCTGCTAAGGTTTGAGATCAACTAACTCCTATTTAGAGCTATAACTATGGCTTCTGCTGTGACAGTACTCTTCAGGACTGAGTTTTTTAAAAAGGCCTGTGGAAATTGAAGAAGCATCAGGATGCTAATAATAGTAACAAAATAACAATACATTATACTTGAAAACTTACTATTTACAGGAGTGTTCTAACTGCCTTACATGCATCTTCTCATTCAGTTCTCACTATATTCCTATTAGTCCTGTTTGCAGACCAGAAAATGGTTTAGAGAAGGTAACTTTAGAGCTCTGAATGTCAAATGTGTGTTAATTGATAGAGTTCAGATTGGAACTAAGATTTTCCTGATTCTGCGTCCTGCTTTATGCGCTGTGCTATATTGTCTTAACATTAAGTGGTGTTACTGCCAGGTGATTTGTGTTTCCAATGAGAAGAAGGGATTACATGATGTCAGTTGTCTGGAAGTGGGAACAAAAGCACCCAGCTCACCCTTTGCATCCATGAGGGGTGTCTCTACATAGGAGAGTGGGATGAGAGGAGTCTTATCAGTCTGTGAGAGACAATGTGTAGTAAAGAAATTGATTGAAAGAATGAAGAAGGTTGGAGGCATAAGGAAGGAATTTGACACTAATGGATTGAAAGTCTTTGAAGAGTCAAATAAAATCTATCGGCAGGAACTAAAGGGTAGCAGAGAATGGTGAGAATTAGATCTAAGTTGTGTTCAGGGAGTTGTCTTGATGGCTCTGCACCTAGCCCCCGCCCCCTCCAGCGTCTCAAGGTAACAGGTGTGCATAGGTGGAGAGAGAAGGTACGGTCTGGAGATTTTGAGGCCCCTGTTAGCGACTTTAGAGAGAGGTGCTTTTATTACGGTTCTTGAGAAAGTCATGATGAGGATATTTGGGAGTTAAGCTCAGAGCCATCAACTTCCACTCTGCACAAGGAATGTATTCTTGATGTTTCAGAGGAAATTCATGAGAAGGCGACAGGTTGGGGCCACTGTCCTGATTTTAAAGGACATTCACTGATGCTGAGTCCTTTTTAGGGACCTTGAGGAGTTCCATGGAAGTCAGGTTTAGAACCCCTGATACAGAGCTTAAATTAGTATGGAGTAGCTTGGGGTAGAAGTTGGCACAAAGGAAAATCCATTTTTACCAGGTTGTTAGTCTCTTCTATGCTCTGCTAACTTTCTTGGCCAAATTTAATTTTAGAAAACTAATGGCAATGCTGTTCCCCAGAGTCCAAGGAATAGCTTTGTCATCCTGCACCTCCTGTCAGCCATTAATGGGACGCTGATATATTTTGCCATCAAGGGACACAATCGAATTACTTGGCTTTCATTTGATCTCTGTGCACTTTTCTCCCCCATGCTCTAGTTGTCCGTTTTCATGTTATCGCTTGGCCTGTAAAATACCAAGTGGGAGAAGATCCAGGAGAATCATGACACCAACCAGGCTAGATGGTTTGCCCCCGGAGGAAGCCCAGCAGCTTGTTAGAAGTATCTAGGGAGTTCCTGCATATGCCCTAATCTCCTTCCAATACCTGGCAGCAGCAGATGCTAGTGTTCATTAGGCAGAACTTTACCTGAAAGAACAAGCTTCAGAATAATAATTATACCAATAATACCTAATATCGAGCACTTACAATGTGCCAGACACTTTTCTAAGCACATCACCTGTGTTGACTCACTTAATTCTCATAACATCCCCGTGAGGTGAATACTGTTATTATCCCCACCTTTCCTATGGGGAAGCTGAAGCACAGTTTCCTGATTAACCAATAACTGGAAGAACTTTACTTCCAATCCAGTCCATCTGACCTAGAGTCTGAGCTCTTAACCACTTTGCTGAGCTGCCTCCTGTACCTACGCTTTATACCAGGGTCCAGAGTAATTCAAAGGGATTACCCATCAGGGACCCTCTGGGTGAATGTCCTCAGCCTTCCTGATTGGCCTGATCTGGGGCACCGTTTGATAGCAGGCCAGATACCAGGTACCCTAGTCAGAAGGCTGGTTTTAAGCAAGCTGCCACTGGTGGGAAAGTGGGATGTGTTGTAGGTTGTTGGGAGAAGAGGGGAGATGAGGGCAGAATAGTGAATGTGTAGGAAGTGTAAGGAACAGAGTGTCGGCTGGTTAGTGAGAGTCTCCACTCTTTTCCATTCTGGAGATGAAGTGAGACAATATATGAATTCATTTGGGATCTGGAAAGTTCTGTAAGATTGGTGGGAGGCTGTGGTTCAGGGGGCAGTAGTGTGTGGTGGGAATCAGTGGGTTCAGATGAGAACCTGGAAGGCAGAAGTGTGTGGACAGAGAGCAGACACTGCTGGATTTTGAGAAAGGTGGTTCACACTGGTTAGGCCACGGGGAGCCCCCTGGAGGAGGGGTGCGGGGACTGGTCTGCAGTCACTGTCTGAATTCCATTTCAAACTTGGCAGCTGCTGCCATAGCCAGCTCTGGACTCCAGCTCACTGGAGGGGACCAGAGCTCACTGCCACTAGATCTGCTGTTACCTCAAAAAATGTTTTGGCAGAGCTCTTTCAGCCCCTGCCCTCTCTCTTCTCCTGTTACAGAGTATGATGGGCCACCGCGTTCTATGTTTCCAGCTTCCCTCTTATCTGCTACGCTTGCAGGAGAGTATTTGCTAATTATAATCTTTGCAGTTCGCTGGAGTGAACTTGACGTTAAAAAGATCAGGCACCCCTTGGGAGTTCCTTGGCGGTCCAGTGGTTAGGACTCTGCGCTTCCACTGCAGGGGACACGGGTTTGATCCCTGGTCGGGGAACTAAGATTCCCACATGCCTTGTGGTGCAGCCAAAAAAAAAAAAAAAAAAAGATCAGGCCCCTCTTAATTTCAAAATCAGCATTCGGTGTGAACGGTGTGTGGTTACTCTGTTAATAATTCTTTCCTGTCTACTTACATCTAACACCTAACACTGATATAATCCTTACTTTTACTCTTGCCCTGAGTTACCATTTATTTACTTATTGGTGTACCTTTAAAATAACTACATTATTTTTCTAAAAATGATGATACTCAGTGTAAAATAATCCCCAAATCCCACCATGTACAGGTAACCATCTCAAACAGCTTACTGAACATTTTCTTCAGACACTTCTCTATAAACTCCTAAATTCCACAATTCACATGAAGGAGATTATGCCATATGTAATCTTCGATGACTTTTTTTTTTCACTTAACAATATATTGTACTCAGACTCTCTTCTAAAGGTAGACACTCATTTGTAATATTTGCCCCGCGTTCTCCTGTTTGTACCAACAGTTTACTTAACCAGCCCCCTGTCAATTGTTCATTGACAGAAGAGTCTGGGCATCACGTAGCGATCGTCCCGACTCTACTGATCCAGGCTCTATGGCTTTGCTGTCAATCTGTGGGATTCTTGGCATCGTATAATAGAAGGAGCATAAAAGGGATGAATGAAGAGTCCAAGACTTTGCTCCCAGCTCTGTCACTTAGTAGCTCTGTGACCTTAAAATCACTTTACCTTTCTGACCCTCAGGTTCCCTACCTGTAAATGGCGGTGTGGGTATGTGTGATATTAAAGGTCTGTTCTGCTCATTCGCAAATGTGCTTTAAACCATATCTCCCATCCCAGCTTACTCACGTCAGTTTTATTCACCAGTGCCTGTTAAGTTGGAATATGTATGGAAGGAGTTGTTATACTTTGCCCTAAAATGAGTTTTTAGACAAGAGAATGAAATTAAAATTATTTCTCCCTCTTCCAGAGCTGCAGTGAAATTGTGTGTGTGAGTGCATGTGTGTTTGAGGTTGGGGTAGAGGTATCCTGACAGTATTTTAAAAGTATCACTCTGTCCTTCCATCCATCCTTTTCCTCTTTCTTCCCTCTCCCGCCCCTTCCTCCTCTCTCGTCTTTCCTTCCTTTTTTCTTTTTCTCTTTCTCTCCCTCTCTCTTTTCCTTCCTTCCTTCCTTCCTTCCTTCCTTCCTTCCTTCCTTCCTTCCTTCCTTCCTTCCTTCCTTCCTTCCTTCCTTCCTCCCTTCCTTCCCTTCCTTCCCTTCCTTCCCTTCCTTCCCTTCCTTCCCTTCCTTTCTTTTCCTGAAGTGAATTGAGGACTAATGCTATTCTTTCTGCTTCAGTCAATGGCGACTTTTACCCCTTAATATAAGACAGGAGAAGCAATAAAGACAAATGGGGATTGTGTTATATTAATATATTGAATAAATGTACTGTTCCATAGTGGTGTTGATGAAGATCAAATTATTTCACTCGACTAATGCCCATGATTAAACTATTTTGAAAATATTAGTTAAAAACATCCAAGGAATCCAGGTAAAAAACATTCTGAGGGTGAATAGGATGCTTCAGAAAGTTTGGTACGACCCCCTTTTAATTGTTCACTATCTATCCTGAACCAGTTTGAATTCCTTTAAAATGAATCAAATACTTCATTCTCTTCCTAAAGAATGCATGTTGTGCGTGTTTTAACGCTTTTCCTCCACTTTGGGGTCCTCAGTGGCACCATCACAGGCAGCATTTATTGTAATTTGCTTTGACTGAGAAGTGCCCCCAGGGAGTTCGAGGTGTGTGGTGCCATTTCATTCTCAGCCCTGTGCTTTCTGGATTCTTGGTTTGATTTTTATGTTTTCCTGTCTCTTCTGAGAGCCAAGCTGTTACGGGCATATTTGCTAAAGCAGTTCTTTCCAGCTCTACACCACTTCTCAGTACTTCAGATTAGCTGCATCTAATTTATTGTGGAACTGAACACAGAATCTTATTGGAGTTTTTAATAAGTTAGTAAAAAAAAAAAAAAAAAATGAGTGGGCTCCAGAAGCTTTTTCCGCTTATTCCCATGTTCTTACCTCCGTTCCAGAAACTTGAGGTTTCCAGAGAAGTGTTCCCCAGATAATTGCTGTATTCTGATCAAGATCCCATGATTCTGGTTTGAACGTGAACTCTTTCTTCTTCATAAGAAGAGATAATGTTGCCTTTAGTCCATCCAGGTGCATATGACTCCCTTTTCTCTCCTTGATATCTGACCATTCGGTTCTTGTTTTACAGTCCCCAGTCTGTCCCAGACCGTCTGAGGATCCGGGTGAACAAAGTCAGTTTACAAGACTATGAAGGATTCCACTATGACAAAGAGAAACTCCGGGAAGCTTGTAAGTTGGAAGTGCGTAATGGATATCATGGGAGCAGCCTGTTTTCAGCTTCTTGGTCCTCCTTGGTTTGATGGATAGATTCATCTTGTGTCTGAAAGTCATGATTAAAGAAATGAAGGGAAGTGTAGTAACATGTGGACCCCAAGTGATGCTATATGGGCTGAAGAAGATGGAACTAGAAAAGGAAATCAGAATAAAATAGTTCTGCTCTTGATGCCGTGTTAGGATCTCTCGGTTTATTAACCATTTTAGTCTCAGGTTTACCTAAAATGAGAAAAGCAGAATGATGGTGATACAACATGGTGTATAGTAACATCTAGAAAATTCTTGAGACAGCACACCTCTCTTCCTGGAGGCTGCATTACCAAATACTGTCCTCATTCTTCATGCCAGTGTGACAGAGTTATCTGGGAAGACACGTCCTTCACTTCTAGGTGTTATGTGATGGTATGACGTCAAAGAAAGGCCCACAGCATAGTAAATGTCATGGTAAAATGAGTCATTGATGAGGTGCCAGTGCTTCGGAAACCTTAAGTTGAGTCAACATACAAATTCCTTTTCAATGTTCGTATTTTCCAGATGCTTCTTTAAATATCTATAACTGTTAGTTCACCTTGCTCAATATTACATATTTATTGGGCATTTTTTACATCCTAGTCACTATTTTAGATCTTTGTACCATGAAAATATATGAGGTAACTGGGGAACATTGGCCAGAAGCAGTTAAGACTACAGGTGTGTTGGATATTAGGGTTCTGGGTTCCTTCTTAATTGTGGGGGCCAGTAGTCAGGTGCAGTAAAGGCAGAGAAGATGAGGGCCAGTGTCCAAGGGCACAGGCAGGGATGCCAACAGAGAGAAGGGAGTGTTGTATAGAACCAGAGATTTATGAACTAAAACCCAAACTGGCCCCAAGTGTGGACCTGCCTGAAGGTGTAGAAGATGCAAATAGTTAAAACGGGCAGGAGTGGAGTAGGGGGCACATTTCTGAGCTTTGATCCCTGAACCTGTGATCTGTAGTGGGGTGTACTGGATGGAAGTCCCGAAATCCAGGGACAGTCTCAGGGTGGGGCAGGGACTTTCAGATCTGGAGGTGACAGTGAGCAAGGATCCGCTTCCCCCGTAACTCAGGCACTAAACCTACCAGGGCTTCCTGTATGGAATTTCTCTCTCCATTCTCTCACTGCTTCAGCTTCCTCAACCCTCTTCATCCTTTTCCGTAAACGTCAATATCCTTCAGCTTCTCCCCAGCCTTCTGGCTCCATCCTTCACTCTTGTTCCCTTTGGTAGGAATGCTTTGAGGTGGAGGAGGAACAATTCCCTGAGCCTCTGCATTTCCCCCTTCTGCCAATGGCAGATTATATTTTCTAATGTAAATGAGATTATGCGGGCCAGACTAGCACAAAATCTAATTTATTAACCCATAAGGTGGTGGACCTGTATGTTTGCAATGGGAGATGTAGCTACAGTGTAAATTAAACTGACTTTTAGAGGCTACTAATGATACAGAATGGTGTGTTATGTTCTTCTTCTTACAAACTTCTAAACAAATAGCTTACAAGTTTGAAAAATTAAAAAAGATACTGGATCTCAAGCCAGTAATATTTTGCAGCTTACTGTCAACTCTGAGGAGAGTCAGTTAGGAGTGGGGAAGCTTTTGAAATTTTTGGCTGAAATGAGATTGGAAGCTTATCTGTGGATTTCAATGACCTCGTCTATCTTTTCTGGGGCATTATCTGTCCACTGTTGCCAGAGGTAATTGTGATTTGAGTTTTTACAAGATGACAGTTCCTGGCAAGTACTCTGCTTATCATCTCTTATGTGATAAAACATCTATGTGAGGTAACTTCTCATATCAAATTGGGGGAGGTGACTTGGTATAAATATAAGTGCAATAAATTCAGCCGTGTCTTTTGGGACCCAGAAGAACAAAGAAACTCTCAAAAAGAGGGAATCAAAGCGTTATCTCATTCTGAAGATTTGAGGAAAACAACATATCAATTAGGAGTAAAAGCAGCCAACGCAGTCATTCTACATTTAATATATGACTGATGCTTCTCAACTGTGGTTGCTCAGGAAAGCTTGTCCTTGGGGGTTTATGGACTTATTCACACTCACCCTTTCTTCCCCAGCTCCAACTTGCAAGTGACTACAGATTCATGGGAAGGCTGACAGCTCAAACTGAGTATAAAGGCAAAAACCAGTGCAAATCCAAATGTGCAGCGCATGCCAAAATAGGTTATTTCTGAAGCATTAATGAAATGAAATAGAGAGAACACATCTAGGTAAAAGAGACTCTAGGAATATGCTCTGACCTGCATCCTGGAAGAACAAAGGGGGTGAATCCTCTTCGGTCATTCATTTGTTGTCAACATCCAAGTCCAAACTAGAGCAGTCCTGCATTACTGGGTTCAAAAAATCAGTTCCCTTTCTTGATGATACACCAAGTGACTCATCCAGGCAGCATGTGGCTGTTTTCCTTCACCATTTAATAGAATCTTGCTCATGTGTCTGGATCATTATTCATATTAGATTACAAGCTCAGATGTTAGTTGTCCTACAAAGCCCTGCTTCTGTCTGTAAGGCAGGACTCCGTGGTAATTACAGGAGGGCAGCCCTTTTCATCACCATGCTTATTTTGGCAGAGGGAAAGATGGCTATAGTATTTTAAATACCTCCTGTCTCCCTTCCATTTAGCCCCAACTCACCTGGTGGCATTTCCTCTAAAATAATAACACAGAGAGGGTTAGTCTTTGCCAGTCTCTGCTGCTCTTGTTGGTACATTTCAGACTTGCTTAAAACAGTTAAAGTTTTTTCCCTGGATTTATGAATTATTAATCCTCAAGATAATGGTTATGCGGTCCAAGAGAGGAAAGTCTATTCAACTTGAAATAGAACATAAGGAGAAAGTAGCCATATTAAAAAAAAATTCTTAAAGTAAATCTATAATAATTATAGCAGAAACTCACTCCCATAATCAGAATGAAGTATATAAATGAGTTTTTTTAAAAATTGTTTAGTAAATTTATTTTCCAGTGTACTTGTGTCAAAATATGCTTTCAAAATGGTTCATTTAGAGGCATAGTTTACTTAGTTTTTCTAATTCATTAGTTTATATTGTAATTTTCACATGCTTCTGGAATTTAGAAGGTCTGCCTTCTATTTAGAGGAAGGTCTGCCTCTTCCTCTCCTTTTTTATTTTTTTAACGTCTTTATTGGAGTATAATTGCTTTACAATGGTGTGTTAGTTTCTGCTTTACAACAAAGTGAATCAGTTATACATATACATATATCCCCATATCTCTTCCCTCTTGCATCTCCCTCCCTCCCCCCCCGCCCCATCCCACCCCTCTAGGTGGTCACAAAGCACTGAGCCGATCTCCCTGTGTGGTCACAAAGCACTGGGCCGATCTCCCTGTGCTATGTGGCTGCTTCCCACTAGCCCTCTCTTTCACGTTTGGTAGTGTATATGTCCATGCCACTATCTCACTTTGTCACAGCTTACCCTTCCCCCTCCCTGTATCCTCAAGTCCATTCTCTAGTAGGTCTGTGTCTTTATTCCGTTCTTCCCCCTAGGTCCTAGTGGCTGTATCAATTTACATTCCCACCAGCAGTGCAAGAGGGTTCCCTTTTCTCCACACCCTCTCCAGCATTTATTATTTCTAGAGTTTTTGATGATGGCCAATCTGACCGGTGTGAGATGATATCTCATTGTCGTTTTGATTTGCATTTCTCTAATGATTAATGATGTTGAGCATTCTTTCATGTGTTTGTTGGCAATCTGTATATCTTCTTTGGAGAAATGTCTGTTTAGGTCTTCTGCCCATTTTTGGATTGGGTTGTTTGTTTTTTTGTTATTGAGCTGCATGAGTTGCTTATAAATTTTGGAGATTAATCCTCTGTCAGTTGATTCATTTGTAACTATTTTCTCCCATTCTGAGGGTTGTCTTTTGGTCTTGTTTATGGTATCCTTTGCTGTGCAAAAGCTTTTAAGTTTCTATAAATGAGTTCTTAATAAAGCATATAATCATATAGTCTAGGCAAAGGGTAATCAGTTTTTTTAAATTTCTTATATTTCTAAGTACAAAAGAGTTTCACTGACACATGACATATATGTTTATATTTGGAATAACTTGATACTGGCCAAGATGTAACTCCATCTCTGGTAAACTGGCTAAACTTTACTTCTGCATCAGCTTACTCTGCACTTCTGAATGGCCCTGATAATTCATATGAGTCTAGGGCCTAAAGCAGAAAAGTAAAAACCAGTTTGGAACTAATTGAAAACAGATGTAGCCTATAAAGGTGGGGGGCATTGCTAACATTTGTTGTATATCAAATACAGTGTTCAACAACCCTTTTACATACAGTATCTCAGTACCATGGATATTATCTGGCCATTTACAATTTAGTATATCTATATAATGGATAATATCTCAGTATATTATTATCTGGTTAAGACTAATGATTGTGACTAATTAGATATTTAGGCAGTTGTCCTAATGGAATTTCCTTGTTTTCTGTTTAATGACTTAGTAGAAGTGTCAGAAACATTTGTGTTTGAATCTCACTTGCAACCTTGACAAAGTAATTTTACTGATGACCCAATCTCTCATCTCTCAAACGAGAATATAATTGCAGCCTCGTAGGGTGCTGAGGGTTAAATGTAATGTTGTATATGAAAGCCCCGCTGCACAGTCTGGCAACATTAGCAAGCTTTCCCAAAATGGTAGCTATGATTGTTGGAGTTGCTATTCCAAAAGACACTGCTGTGACATTGCCCTTCAATCTGCAAGTCCACAAGCCAGGCTCAGAACAACTGCCCTTTTTTTATATATATCCTCTCACCAAACTGCACACACCATCGCCACCCTCCAACTCTCTTTCTCAGTTTCAGAAATAGAATTGAAAACACTAGTATATATTACAGAAAGATTACGGAAAGAAAATATGAGTAATCATTTGATTTACTTTTATTGTGTCAGCTAGTACAAAAGACTGCTACGATGGCAAGTTATTTACACCTGTGAAACCCATATTTAGTGATCTGGTCAGATATCTGCAAACTCCCTCTCTTAAGTCCTTATACATTTTCTTAAGTGTATCATCTGCTATCCATCATGGAATATTTAAAAATAAACTTTATTTTGGAATAATTTTAGATTTGCAAAAAAGTTGCAAGGATACTACTAGGAGTTCCTACATACCTCTTACCCAGTTTTTCTCATTGTTAAACATTTTATATTACCATAGTACATTTGCCACAGAAACTGATATCGCTTCATTACTGTTAACTAATCCCAGTCTCCCCTGGTCTCTGACAGTTTGTCAGTCTTGCCTCCATCCCCTACCCCCATGACCTTGATTGTCTTGAGGAATACAGGCCAGTGACCTGTACAATATCCCCTATTATGGCTTCATCTGTTGTTTTACTCATAATTAGACTGGAGTTGTAGGTTCTTAGAAAGAATACTGCAGAGGTGAAGTACCCTTCCCATCCCGTCATATCAGGGGTTACCTGATTCCTACATGACATGCTTGTGATGGTAACCTGATCTCTTGGTTAAGGTTGTATTTGCCCGATTTCTCCACTGTAAAGTTCCTGTCTTTTTACTTTGCCTGTGCTATTCTTTGTAAGTGAGCCACCATGTTTCACTCATCTTCAGAATGGGGGGATGTGGATCACTGGATTTTTTTTTTTTATTGTTTTCAGTTTTTATGTATGACTCAATTGCCTTTATAAACATGCCAAAATGGTGGAGCCATTCACTCATGGATGAATCCATGCTTCCCAAAACTGTACATTTGTATCAGTTATATGTTGGATATCACCCTAGATGCTAGGCATTGAAAGATGAAACCAGGACATGTAACATTACAGTGTCATTTATTCAATACACATTTACTGAGTGCTTACTCTGAGCAAACAGTGGTGGAAAAAGAAAAGCATAAATAATCCCTGACAAAGCTCATCAAATGAGCTTCTTCTCATTTGATGAGGATTATGATAGAACTAAGGAAACACTATGTATCTATTTTCTTAGTAAACATTTAAATAACTAAAGGAAGGGATGGAATATATAAGCAAGCATGACAAAAGCCAATCTAACCACTAATTAGTTGAATGACCTTGGGCAATGCATTTACCCTCTTCAGGCTTCAGTTGCCTTATCTGCTAAATGCAGTGGTTAAACTCTATATTTCCTCAGGGCGCACTATAGGTAATAAACGTTTAGCCCTGTAGAAATTACATAGGACTTAAAATTTTTCCTCCTGACTTGTTTACTTAGGAAAGTTTTTAAAGCTCCAACATCATTCATTGTAATGATTGCAAGCATCAGAATGTGTTAAGTGCGTTTTGCTTCATGAGTTTGCTAAAAACACTGATTTTTTTCCCCCCTATCGATTGCTTCATCTAAAATTGAATCTCTCCCCATCATTTAACAAGTTGACAACAGGGCCATTCAGTAGAGATTAGGCCTCCATTTGGTGGAGGCAGGCGTTCCATTTGAAATCTGTCTGAGGAGTTAAATGATGTCAGCCTGTCCTCTGAAGGGCACTGTCCATTGCTTTGCAAGTGTTTATGTTTATTTCTATTTTCCTGAGTTGACATTTACTCAGAGTTTTGTGTTTAGTTTCCTTTACTGTTCTCCCCTATCTTTTGTCTGTATCTTGTATTTATCCTTAATAAAAATTAATGCTGATAAATACAAATAATTGTGGTTAATGCATATTGTACTGTTACTGTGAGCTAGCAAATGTCTTAATATTTCTTTTGGATCTATTTTGGAGGTCATGCTGGTAGGATCAGATGATGGATTAACTGCACTGTGTAGGAGGAAAGGGTGATTCAAGGATGCCTCTGAGGTTTTGGGCTCAGCAACTTGGTGCATAGAGTTGGGGCAGATGTAGAGGACCCAAGGGTGACCAAGAAGCACAGAGTGAGCTAGGAAAAAAAACAAAAAAGAGGAGAGCTTGCTGGTTAGAAGCCAAGAGAAGAATATTTTATAAAAGAATAGTGACAGCTAGGTCAAATGCTCTGTGAAGGTGGAGGGAGATGCACGCTAAGAACTGGTCATTGGATTTGGATAGAGGGTGGTTATTAGTAACCTCACAAGAGGTTGTAGAGGGAAGAAGGTGAGAATAGAGTAGGTTCATGTGCAAATGGGACCAAAGGAAGTAATTCCACATAGACTGCCCTTATGAGATGTTTAACTGGAAAGAAGAGAAATGGAATGGGGGCTGGATGTGGAATCAAGGGAGGTTTGTTGTTGTTGTTTTTGTAATTTGTAAGCTAGTTCAGCTGTGTAGGCTGGTGTGTGTGCCGATGGGCCGGTCCACTAGAGAGGGAGAACTTGATTCAGGAGAGAGGGCCAGCTGCAGGAGCAATGCCTTTGGATAGGTGGAGATGGGGTCCAGTGCACAGTGGAGGGGTGGGGACAGTCCCCCAGAGTATGGGGAGGGAAGGCAGAGGAGTGGGTACAGAGGCAGGTAGGTTGGGGGATTTGGTACCAGGGAGAAGCAGAAGTTCTATTCTGATTACTTTTATTTTCTCAGTGACACAAGGAGCAAGCGTGCTAGCTAACAGTAGGGAAGGGAAGTGTATCAGTGTTCAGGGAAAAAGAAAAGGGAGAGTTTGAAATAGCCATTTGAAGAGTGAGACAGTGAGTGGCCTGGGAGGAATTGCTGAGCAGCATGTTAGATCTGGAACCTTGAACTCCTTGATTTTTTCGTAAGCATGGAGACCCTGACCTGTCAGTTCCTGGGTGTCTTCTTGGCTTATACACGAGTGCCTTCCTTGTCTTGCTAACTTCCAAGACTCAAATACCAGGGGAATATTAGGCTGAAGGACAATGATCTTATTTTTAATATAATCCCCTTCATTATCTAATTCTGTTTATGATCCAAAGCCTTGCTTTGTGTACAAGAAAATAAGAAGTGATTCCAGAGCTGTGCTTTATTAGATGCTAATGATGTTAGGTCTCAGACAAGGAAATAGCCTAAAGTGTTCATACTGTTATTCTATTCTTCTTTCCTTGTTAAAACTTAGCCTTTGGTAATGAGAACCATCATTTGCAGGTATATTCTTAAGTCTTGCCCAAAGGAACATTTTTCCTTTTTGTTGGTTTATCCTGTGTACAACACAGACACACACACACACACACACACACACACACAAATAATGACTAATTCTCACTGCTTATATACCAACCTAGTCTGTTTTGTTGTTACCTTCCCAGTTTGCCACACACACACACACACACACACACACACACAAATAATGACTAATTCTCACTGCTTATATACCAACCTAGTCTGTTTTGTTGTTACCTTCCCAGTTTGCCACTTCTGGGATAGGAACTCAAATGGTTGTTACGTTTCTTTTTGAAGACTTCCTTCTAAGAACTTTGTATAGATTTGATACTTTTTCTTTCTTTATGTTAATGTGTGTTTGGTGTGGCATTAGCCACTGCAGAGTCACGACATCATATTTAATAATAAATAATAACACTTAGTGTCTGCCTAGTGCCTCATAGTTTACAGAGGGCTGTCGCATACACGGGCTGCAGACATCAGCAGAGGGACACTTACAACGGTGGCTTCACACAGGCTCACAGCTGCAGCAGGATTTTAGTAAGAATTTACATCTCCTGTCTCCTAATACAGTACACTTTCTAACCACAACCCTCCTGCTTTGTAAAGACGTAGCTGTGCACTTACAGAAATGTGGGTTTTTTTTAACATCTTTATTGGATTATACTTGCTTTACAAGGGTGTGTTAGTTTCTGCTGTATAACAAAGTGAATCAGCTATACGTAAACGTACATCCCCATATCCCCTCCCTCTTGTGTCTCCCTCCCTCCCACCCTCCCTATCCCACCCCTCTAGGTGGACACAAAGCACCGAGCTGATCTCCCTGTGCTATGTGGCTGCTTCTCACTAGCTAGCTATTTCACATTTGGTAGTGTATATATGTCCATGCTACAGAAATGTGTTTTAAAAAAGAATTTGGGGTCAGAGTTCTTGTTCTTGTTTGTGTTCCCTGGGAAACGCACTCTGAGACTTTTGAGCTTTATGTGTTAGGAGGTTTACTGGAGATTCTCCAAGAGGAAGAGGGAACGGCGTGTGTTAGGAGGTTTACAGGAGATTCTCCAAGAGGGAACGGCGTGTGTTAGGAGGTTTACAGGAGATTCTCCAAGAGGGAACGGCGTGTGTTAGGAGGTTTACAGGAGATTCTCCAAGAGGGAACGGCGTGTGTTAGGAGTTTTACTGGAGATTCTCCAAGAGGGAACGGCGTGTGTTAGGAGGTTTACTGGAGATTCTCCAAGAGGGAACGGTGTGTGTGGAGAGCGAGGCGTAGGCAGAGCGACACGCTGAGCTGTGATGCGACCGCAGCAGAGCACTCCCACAGGGACATTTGGATCTGGGATCACCATTTAGAATTGTCCCAGCTGAGGCAAGGGTTATTGGAGATCGTTCAGGCTGTCCCCTGGGAGGAAGCGAACCATGAGTGAGGTTGCGTCCTTCTTAGAGAGGGGCTCAGCTGTGAGCTGTCAGCAGAGCCAGCACTTTCAGTGGCTGAGGGGATGAGGGCCTCCATCCCATCATGGATCTGCGGGGGGCACATCTGTTCTGGAAGCACCATCTTGTCTGCGTAACTCGGCACCTGATTTTTGAACTAAAAGGCCAGGATGTAACCACACACACACCCAAATCTTTGAGTCCATTCATTCATTCCCTTCTCTTTTTTTTTTTTTTTTTTTTTGCAGTACGCGGGCCTCTCACCGTTGT
>NC_041218.1:16370650-16381008 GCF_002837175.3 Physeter macrocephalus
CCGTTGTGGCCTCTCCCATTGCGGAGCACAGGCTCCGGACGCGCAGGCTCAGCGGCCATGGCTCACGGGCCCAGCCGCTCCGCGGCATGTGGGATCTTCCCGGACCGGGGTACGAACCCGCGTCCCCTGCCTCGGCAGGCGGGCTCTCAACCACTGCGCCAGCAGGGAAGCCCCCCGTTCCCTTCTTCATGTAACAACTATTTATTGAACACTTATTATGTACCAAGCACTGTTCTAGGTACTAGGAATTAGGCTCATGTATCACTAACCTCCAGGTTTCTCTCTTTGCATCTTTTGGCCTGACCTCCCTGCTATTCCAAATTCAGGGAATTGGAATATAAGCTAATTCCTTTCTTTAGATGGCTCAGAATGAGCTAAGGAAAGTGGAAACCTGAAATGTTAATGCTGACCTTTTCTTAAAGGTTCTGTTTGCCCTGAACTACTATCAAGCCAACTATTCTCCATTTGGAATTTGAGTAATTAAAATTGGAAATCTAAATGCAAGGTAATATAAATTTCAGGCTATTTCTAGCCGAACATTGTAGTCAGAGATAACACCAGAGTCTGATCCTCAACAAGATGGATACTTACTCTATATGTTGATCCAACTTATTGGTAAGGATACTGAACTGAACAGAATGAAGGACAGAAATAGGTGCTGGTCTGAAAATAACCTCTTTGCAGAATGATTTAGAACCACAATTTTATTTGCTAGTTATGTGAATAAAAGCGTCAGGCCTTTCATAGTTCATACTGGTGGAAAGCACTCTTTCTTAATACTTACTGGGCTTCCCGAATCACTGATCCACTGCCCCTCTTCTGGAGTCACTGATAAGCAGAATTAAAGCATTCCCTTGGTTATCAGATGCTAGAATTGTGTTTTCTTTAGACTCCTCTAGTTCGCATCTCTACACGGCAGTTGTCTATATGTAATTTGTTTACTCTTTTTGCTTCCACGAAGAGACTTGGGCCCCTATAACAGATTTTAGGACATCTTCTGTTATTATTCTTCACATGTATCCAATCAGCTCAAATTCAGAGCTGCAGGGCTGAATATTTCTCCAGTATCTGTCGGTGACCCTGCTCATTACCGTCATGTGCAGTTGACAGTGAGATGTTAAAATTGTGAAAGAGACTTGAACCAGTGTCTCTAAACATCATTTTGAGTATAGTATTTAACTAAATTGTGGGTCTGGTTATGAATCTTTTTGCTTTTGGACACAGTATTTCACCTTGACTTTCACATGTATTTGGCTGGCCAACCCATGTAGCCAAGATTTCCATGTCACTGGTAAGTGCTTGTTATCTTCCTCCCAAATACTAGAGCGCTGGCAGTAAATTATCAGTGGTGGTTCTTCCCTGTATCTCGGAATTTTGCGAGTATTACCTTCCTATTGAACGTACCTGGACAAAAATTATATTGTTTTCTAATGCCCATTGTCAGGTGCCTTCTAGAACCTTACGGTTAATTGCTTCTATCACATTTAACACTGGGAGTGCACTCCAAGGAATTTTTTTTTTTTTTTTTTTTTTTTGTGGTACGCGGGCCTCTCACTGTTGTGGCCTCTCCCGTTGCGGAGCACAGGCTCCGGACGCGCAGGCTCGGCGGCCGTGGGTCACAGGCCCAGCCGCCCCGCGGCATGTGGGACCTTCCCCGACTGGGGCACGAACCCCTGTCCCCTGCATCGGCAGGCGGACTCTCAACCACTGCGCCACCAGGGAAGCCCTTCCTTCCTTTTTAAGGTTGAAAAATATTCCATTGTATGTCTATACCACATTTCTCACGAACCCGTGTCCCCTGCATCGGCAGGCGGACTCTCAACCACTGCGCCACCAGGGAAGCCCACTCCAAGGAATTTTATAAATCATTTTGTTGTTCTAGAATTCCATTGTATGTGACATTAGGGATCCTTGTTGAAATGGAGTTCCCTTCATCAAAAATAGAACTTTACATCATTGTTAGTAAACCTTCAGATTAAGTTGCAAGATGATGACATTTTCTAGAACTGTTTGACCTGGACCTTTGGTTTCTGTTATTTACTAGAAGATAGTATGGGACCTTTTGCTTTTACTTTCTTCTATTATTACTGGTAGTGCATGAACCAAATGTATCCAAAGTAGGAAAAAAGAAAACTCATGCAATGTTAAGGATATTAGCTGTGATCGGGTTGCACTCTCCCTCTGACTCCTTTCATCTTTGTTCAGAACATGGCTTCAACGTTTTTTTTTTCTGGATTTCTCTTTCTCATTTATGCTTTTCCATTCATCATGTGCTCTATGCTGATGATTGGAAAGATAAGAAGAAAAGGATCGATTACTCTTAATTCCTGAGATGATGTGGTCTGGGCCTTGGGTGGATGTCTAGGGAGTTACAGTCTCCCCTTCCCTCCCCCTTCCTCCACCTGCTCTTTATTCTCCAGGCTTGAGAATATTCTCTCCCCAGTTCTGCCTGTAACAATATTCTAACTCTGAAATCCCTTTCAGATATTTTAGGTGTTATCAGTTGCCTTTGAGGCATTTGTAAGTGCTTCTTATCAACCATCTTTCCAAGGGTCACTTACTTTTATATCATTTCCATCACCTATCCCTTCCCACCCTCCCTCTCTCCTGCCTTCTTGGTTTTCCTTCCCTCTCTCCAGCTCAGCAGGCCACCGTCTACTGCGGTGTCAGGCAAGTGTGTGAGAAGGTTGTAACTGCCGTGGCCGCTCTGAACAGCTGAGAATCACCCTGGTTCCTCTTCCCTCTCAGCATCCAGTTCATTATGGAGCTGATTCGTAACATCTCCCGCATGTGTCTCTCCCTTATCTTTACTGTCTTCCTCTATTCCAGACTCCAGCATTGCTCATCTCATTTACTTCTGTAGCTTCCCAACTCACCTTCCTGCCACTCACCTTGTCTTCCACTAATTTGCCTTCCACATCTCTGCCAATGATTTTTCTAACATGTTGTCAAAGAAAAATCACACGGACAAGGTAAACAGGCAAGGAAGACTTTATTCAAGACTATTGCAGTAGGGGTCAGGACAGTGGCAATGGGGAAGAGAAAGTGAACTCTGCTGGAACAAAAGGCGGGAGACTTTTTAATCACTGGGGTGAGCGAATGGAAAAGTGCTAGAGGACTTTAGCCATTTGATTAGGCTATCTGTGTTTGCAAATTGTCACTTACTAGCTACCTATAGAGACTAGGAACAGGAGCACTATCTTCCGTGAACAATTACATGTCAAAGGGATGGGTTCTGGGTCTTTGGGAAAGATGTCCAGGGTTGTAGAACTGGCAGAACGCTGGGAGAAGATTTACCTCTCAAAGGGGCAGAGAGAGAATTTATAACTGAGAGTCTTCTAAAGTAAGTACTCTATGAAAAGGGAGGTCAGGGGCCTATAGTCAGGGAGAAACCTGTCTAAAGTTTAGTTGAGCTAGGGGCAACATTAAGCCCCCCTAGGTCAATGTAAATCTTGAAACCATTTTCTGCTGCAAACCTTTTAGCATCTGCCAATCTTTTTGAGAATAAAGCCCCACCTCCTTAGCATAAAAGAAAAAAAAACACAAGCCTCTGGCCTTGGCCTCACCCCCTTTTACTCTTCACCTACCTATCTTTCTCAATCCTGAACATTTGCTTCTTTTCATGCCTTGGTTTCTTAGAGTCTAAAGATGATCTAAGACTTAGAGAATTCCCTTTGTCTAGAAAAACTCTTGTGTCTCTGGTCAAATGTCATTGTTTTCTTCACTTGGGAAATAACTCCTTATGAAAGTGGATCCTGCTCTGGGGAATGTGTAGCTCTCCTGAGTCCTAAACACACTTGGTTTGTGACTCTCAGCCTTCCTAGTACAATGTGCCCTCCCGTGACACCTTGAGGGCAGGTACTGTGTCTTCCTTAGTATTATATGCCCAACTCCTGGCACTGGAGTTGTCCCTGGCACGAGAAAATCCTTAAAATTTGTTTGCTGTGTAATTAAATGAATGACTTGCTGACCTGAAAAGTATTTTGGCACAATCCCTTGTATATACAATGCACATTTGCCAAATTAAATGAAAATGCATACCACAAGTTGTTATTCAAGATTATTATTAAGTATGTAAAAGGATTAAAAAGAAACGTGACTTGTATGTCCCTTGGATTGCCTTCTTAGGTAGTATACCATCAGAATAAATAGTAGAATTTGACCTGTAGTTTGAAACCCATATTTGTAGAGAACCTGCTAGTTTCTGGGAAGCACATCTTCAAAATATTATCCTCGAATCAAATGCAATGAAAACTACATAGTTACTTTTATCTTATGGGTGACATTTTAAATTAACCGTGGAGAGGACTCGGTTCAGCTCAAGTCATGAAGTTCAAACTCTAGGATCATTTTTAATCACAGGCACCAGGGGTGGTGAAACCTTTGACAGACCCAGGCATGGCATGGTGAGATAGAAAGTTCTTAGGGTGTTATGTTTCCTTTTGAATGCTAATATGCCCATTAATTTTTCCTCTTGGTTCCAGGTGAACAGTAGGCAGGTAATAATGACAGGTTGTCGTACGATAAACCTATGATACACAGGGGGAAAATTGGATTGAAATATTGCCAACTCATTCTGTTTAATTATCGTCATCCATCAAGTTAGAATTTTAGTGCCCTGATAACTCTGACACATTTGGAACTAACAAGGTAAAATGGAAAGACTCCACTTGTCCCCTGCCATCCTCCCTTAGGGCTTTCCTTCCTTCCTCTGGTCCACGACCTCCTTGATGTTTCCCTCCAGCCCCTTATTCCATCATCCTGTTGACTTTCTGAATAGTGGTTACACTATGGCTAAGAAAGCAAGTTTATTTTTCTGTATGTCAGTATTCTCTGGTATCAGCAAAATATCTGTTTAAGGGAAACTTGGAACAGTTTCTTTCTTCCCCCTTTTCTCCTGCTTTTTTTTTTTTTAAATTGACATTATTATTATTATTATTATTTTGCTGTACGCGGGCCTCTCACTGTTGTGGCCTCTCCCTTTGCGGAGCACAGGCTCGGGACGCGCAGACTCAGCGACCATGGCTTACGGGCCCAGCCGCTCCGCGGCATGTGGGATCTTCCCGGACCGGGGCACGAACCCGTGACCCTTGCATCGGCAGGCGGACTCTCAACCACTGCACCACCAGGGAAGCCCTAATTGACATTATTTTTTAGAGAAGTTTTAGATTTACGGAAAAATTAAGTGTAAGTACAGAGTTCCATATATCCCGGTTATCCCCCCAGCCTCCAGCACACATAGTTTCTCCTATTGTTGACATCTTGCATTAGTGCGATACATTCTTACAACTGATGCACCAACATTAATATATTCTTACTAAGTAAAATCCATACTTTACGTTAGGATTCATTCTTGTGTTCTACAGTTTTATCGGTTTTCACAGAGGTATTACATGTATCCACCATGACAGTATCATACAGAATAGCTTCACTTCCCTAAGTACCCCCTGTGCTTCACCCGTTCGTCAGTCCCTCCCCCCAAACCCCTGGCAACCACTGATCTGTTTACTATCTCCATAGTTTTGCCTTTTCCAGAATTCCATATAGTTGGAATCATGCAACATGTGGCCTTTTGAAACTGGCTTATTTCTTCACAATATACATTTAAGTTTCCTCCATTTCGTGGATTGAAAACTCATTTCTCTTTGTTGCTGAATAATATTCTACTGTGCGATAAGCAGTTTGTTTATCCTTTCACCTATTAAAGGACATCTTGGTTGCTTTGAAGTTTCGGCAATTATAAATAAAGATGCTATGAACATTCATGGACAAATTTTTGTGGGGACATAATTTTCAACTCATTTTGGTAAATACCAAGTAGTGCAATTGCTGGACCACATGCTAAGGGTTTGTATAGTTTTGTAAGAAACTGCTAAGCTCTCTTCCAAAGGCGCTCTACCATTTTGCATTCCCACCAGCAATGAATGAGAGTTCCTGTTGCTCCATGTTCTCACCAGCATTTGGCATTGTCTGTTTTTTTCAGCTTTAGCTATCCTAGTAGCTATGTAATAGGATCACATTGTTGTTTTAATTTGTAATTCCCTAATGACATATGCCATTGAGCACATTTTTCATACAGTTATTTGCCATCTATACATCTTCTTAGGTAAGATGTCAGTTCAGATCTTCTGCCCACTTTTTAATTGACTCTCTTATTGTTGAGTTTTAATAGTTCTTTGCATATTTCGAATACCGGTCTTTTATCAGATATGTGTTTTGCCAAGATTTTTTTCCCAGTCTGTTTTTTCTTTTCATTTTCTTAACAGTGTCTTTCACAGAGCAGAAGTTTTCATTTTAATTGAGTCCAGCTCATCAACTTTTTATTTCATGGATCATGCTTTTGATGTTGTACCTAAAATGTCATTGCCAAACCCAAGCTTACCTGGCTTTTCTCCTGTGTTATTTTCTAGGGAACAGTTTCTTTTTCAGACTATTTGTTTCTTAAGACTGCATATAAATTGATAGAAAGATAGCGAATATTTGACAAACTGTCTTGATTATGTCAGTAAACCTAAAATTAATGCTTAAGGGAATGTCAGGTTTTTAAAAATGTATCTGTGAAGAGTGTTAACATAAAACATTCATTCTAAGATTATCTGTATTTTTGATGGTTTCCCCTACTGTTCAAAATGCATTTCTATTTTATGAATTTTTAACCCTGTTGTTACATTTATTGTTCTTTTCAGAAAGTGACAACCTTTTTATTTAGCCTTAACAGAGACTTTGCAATTCTAAAATTTTTATGTATACATTTAGAGCTTAATATCCAACCTTTGTAAATCATTGCAGTTTCTGAGTTTTTCCCTAAGGCCTCACACCTTCTTTTAATGATCCTATTGAAGATAGTTTTGTTTGTGATTTGAATAGGTAAATAGCCCCATTTAGCTGCAATTCTGTCTGAACAGTAATTGCACTATAATTGCTCATGTGTCAGATAATTAAATCCTTTCTTTTTCAATGCTGAGCTTTCAGCCCTTCCTTTCCACAGCAATACCTTGTTGAATGCATCACAGTATCTTGCAGGGAATGAATTAGCTGCTGTGAGTTTTCTCCCTTTTTATAAATCCCATTAACAGTTTCATGTGGATTTCATAGCAAAGGTGGCTCTTTCTTGCTTTGGCTCTGAGGGTCTTTGCTTGTGTCATAAAGCAGCCAGCTGTGATTCCTTGCAGGTTTGGTTGGTTCTTTTATTTACATGCTTTGGTTTAGGCTCTGGCCTTTAGAAGCTTTGGTAGAACACATTATCTGCTATAAAAGTCACCACATTTGGTCTGCTGAAAGTGGCTTGAGGCTTTATGAATGGCCGGTACATGTTGATATAGAATTAGGGAAAATCCATGAATTTGATAAGGCTTATAGGAGTGAATATACGGTGGATTTGCAGATATTGTGTTCTACAGGCACTGACTTCTTTAATCTTCGCAATAACCCGGACAGGTAGGTACCATGATTATCTGTCTTTGCATGGAGACCTCACATACTATATTGCAGAAGAATCAAGGGCAATGTAAGCTCATTGAGTAATCAAAATGATCAAAAACATCTGCCATTGGGATTTTCCTGAATAGTTATCTACCAAGAATAAACGTTAAAATGAATGGAAGGCAAATACCTATACTAGCAAAAAACTACCAGATTAATGATATCGAATGTTGACAACCTGAAACTAACGTTTAGTAAACACTGTATCAAAAATCTGAGGGAAACATTTTGCATATCTTGCGCATCTGACATAATGAACTTTTTCCACCTCAAGTGAGAACGTGGGTTTTACATTTAGTTTATGTTAACTGTCAATCAGCTCTTCAGCTCAATATGGGAAATTCTAAAGCAGTGATTTTAATAGCAGAACAAGTCATGCGATTGTCTATAACAATTCTGATTAAAGTCAGATGTACTCTTGCTATCTCTACTACCCCCATAATGATGAGTATCCTGCTCACCATTTTATAGTTGCATGTAGTTCTTTATGAAGTAAGAAATAGTCAGTTTAATTCTGTGACTCAGATTACAGACAGGGTTAGAGCTTGTCAACTGTTTGGATAAGCTTGATCCACAGTCTGTAAGGCCCTTGGAAGCTGGCCTACTGGAGAGGGAAGGGAAGGGAATGGTGGGTCTTTAAAAGTGACCCCACCCCTGCCAAGTGTATATATGAAAACGTGTGTGGCTTGACTCATGGTTTCTTAGTCCCAGGGCCATGCTCCTTTGTCCCGGCCTGGAATTGCTTACCTTGGCTTTGCTTCCCGAGGATCACAGCCTTTCCCCAGTTCTTGTGTAGCTCTGGATACGGGACTTGTAATTCCACCCTCACTCCTTGGTCAGCCTGTCAGCAGTTTCTGGCTTCACCTCTCTGAGCTCAGTGTTGAAAGGCGAGACCCCACCCTCTGTGTGGCCCAAGTTTGACGAGAAGGAGGACTAGCACAGGAGACAGGGTCTCGAGTAAGAGAAGCCTGGGATGAAATCTGGGCGCTCCATTTCGTAGCTGTGACATTTCAGGGCATATTACGTAATCTTCCTGAGACTGAGTTCCTTCATTTTAGAAATAGGAATAATCATATCCACCTCTTAGGATTGTGGCAAAGGTTAACAAACACAGTAAAACTCGTTATCACAAAATCAGTATTATCATTTTCCTCTTCACCCAGATTTATTCCACCCAGGCCTAAACCCTTGTAACACAACTCAAGATTGTACATCTTTAAATATAACATGGCTTCGATTATGCTACCGGAATATACATGTGCAAAATGTCTGTTCGGGCATAGCTGGCTTTTCTAGAGGCGGAGGGTAGGACTCACTCACAGAAGACAGTGGCTTCAGCCACTCCCCTCTTCCTCTCATCGCCGCTTCTCTGAACCATCAGGCTCAGGACAGCTATGCCAGGATAAGGGCTCCTCACTCAGTCCAGCAGGAAATAGTTTTGCATCTGGGAACTCACAAAGTTTGCATTTTTGTTAACCTGAGACTCCCATGCACTGGAATTCACTGGCCTCAACACAGTTCACTCATACTCCTATGGTTGTACCAGAATAAAATTGCTTCGGAGATCTTGGGGAGGGGGAAGGGGGGAGGGGTGTTCATCTCAGAGTTGGTCCACAGGATCTTTTGTCTTTCTTCAGTCAAGTAACTGATTGTCTTGAGGAAACTATTTGGTTGTCTTTTGCATCATACCTCTGACTCTTTGGAAAACATTTTTCAGGTTTTCTTAAAACTCTAGGCATTTTCTCTTTAATAGCCTTTAAGAACTTTGGTTTTCAATGTTTTGGGCAATTCAATTCCATATATAGGATATCTAAGCCTGGTCTATTTCCTGACTCTGCTTATCATTTGTGGTGAGATATATATTTTAGAAACCATGATTTATATATAGATATATTTTTAGTGCATATATCCTTCAGAAGTTTCTTATAGATAAAAGAGTACACTTGTGGATTCGTTGCTAGAAGATTTTAGATTTTTTGAAGACGAATGGTGTTAATTTATGCACTATTTGGCATAAATTTGCATAATGACTTCAAGTAGTCCTAACTTCAACTGTAGAAAATGAAATTAATTAGTATGACCCGTGGCATTTTATTTCAGACATAAAATCCAGAGCATGCAATGTGAAACATATAATGGATTTCTCAACCAATTACTTTTTAAAAATAGATCTTTATTGAAGCATAACTGCTTCACAACACTGTGTTAGTTTCAGTTGTACACCAAGGCAGATCAGCCATATGCATACATATGTCCCCATATCCCCTCCCTCTTGAGCCTCCCTCCCACCCTCCCTATCCCACCCCTCTAGGTGGTCACAAAGCACCGAGCTGATCTCCCTGTGCTATGATGCTGCTTCCCACTAGCTAGCTGTTTTACATTCGGTAGTGTATATATGTCAATGCTACTCTCACTTCGCCCCAGCGTCCCCCTGTCCACCCCATGTCCTCAGGTCCATACTCTATGTCTACATCTTTATTCCTGCCCTGCAACTAGGTTCATCAGTACCATTTTTTTTTTTTTTTTTTTAGATTCCATATATATTAGCATACGGTATTTGTTTTTCTCCTTCTGACTTACTTCACTCTGTATGACAGACTCTAGGTCCATCCACCTCACTACAAATAACTCAATTTTGTTTCCTTTTATGGCGAGTAATAGTCCATTGTATATATGTGCCACATCTTCTTTATCCATTCATCTGTCGATGGACATTTAGGTTGGTTCCATGTCCTGGCTATTGTTAATAGTGCTGTAGTGAACATTGTGATACATGTCACTTTTTGAATTATGGTTTTCTCAGGGTATATGCCCAGTAGTGGGGTTGCTGGGTCATATGGTAGTTCTATTTTTAGTTTTTTTAAGAACCCCCCATA
>NC_041218.1:16381109-16384042 GCF_002837175.3 Physeter macrocephalus
GTTGTATCAATTTACATTCCCACCAACAGTGTAAGAGGGTTCCCTTTTCACCACACCCTTTCCAGCATTTATTGTTTCTAGATTTTTTGATAATGGCCATTCTGGCCAATGTGAGGTGATACCTCATTGTAGTTTTGATTTGCAAGTCTCTAATAATTAGTGATGCTGAGCATCTTTTCATGTGCCTCTTGGCCATCTGTATGTCTTCCTTGGTGAAATGTCTATTTAGGTCTTCCGCCCATTTTTTAAGTGGATTGTTTGTTTTTTTGATATTGAGCTCCATGAGATGTTTGTATATTTTGGAGATTAATCCTTTGTCTGTTGTTTCATTTGCAAATGTTTTCTCCCATTCTGAGGGTTGTCTTTATCTTGTTTATGGTTTCCTTTGCTGTGCAAAAGCTTTTAAATTTAATTAAGTGCTATTTGTTTATTTTTGTTTTTATTTCTGTTACTCAAGGAGGTGGGTCAAAAAAAGATCTTGCTGTGGTTTATGTCAAAAAGTGTTTTTCCTCTGTTTTCCCCTAAGAGTTTTATAGTGTCTGGACTTACATTTAGGTGTTTAATGCATTTGGAGTTTATTTTTGTATATGGTGTTAGGTAGTGTTATAATTTCATTCTTTTATATGTAGCTGTCCAGTTTTCCCAGCACCACTTATTGAAGAAGCTGTCTTTTCTCCATTGTATGTTCTTGCCTGCTTTGTCATAAATTAGGTCACCATATGTGCATGGGTTTATCTCTGGGCGTTCTATCCTGTACCATTGATCTATATTTCTGTTTTTGTGCCAGTACCATACTGTCTTGATTACTGTAGCTTTCTGGTATGGTTTGAGGTCTGGGAGCCTGATTCCTCCAACTCCATTTTTCTTTCTCAAGATTACTTTGGCTATTCGGGGTCTTGTATTTCCATACAAATTGTGAAATTTTTTGTTCTAATTCTGTGAAGAATGCCATTGGTAGTTTGATAGGGAATGTATTGAATCTGTAGATTGCCTTGGGTAGTATAGTCATTTTCAGAATTTTGATTCTTCCAATCCAGGAACATGGCATATTCCTCCATCTGTTTATGTCATCTTTGATTTCTTTCATCAGTGTTTTATAGTTTTCTGAGTACAAGTCTTTCGCCTCCTTAGGCAGGTTTATTCCTAGGTATTTTATTCTTTTTGTTGCGATGGTAAATAGGAGTGTTTCCTTAAGTTCTCTTTCTGATGATTTTTCGTTGTTGGTGTATAGGAATGCCAAAGATTTCTGTGCATTAATTTTGTATCCTGAAACCTTCCCAAATTCATTGATTAGTTCTAGTAGTTTCCTGGTGGCATCTTTAGGATTTTCTGTATATAGTGTCATGTCATCAGCAAACAGTGACAGTTTTACTTCTTCTTTTCCCATTTGTATTCTTTTATTTCTTTTTCTTCTCTGACTTCTGTGGCTAGGACTTCCAAAACTGTTGAATAAGAGTGGTGAGAGTAGACATCCTTGTCTTGTTCCTGATCTTAGTGGAAATGCTTTCAGTTTTTCACCATTGAGTATGATGCTTGCTGTGGGTTTGTCATATATGGCCTTTATTATGTTGAGGTAGGTTCCCTCTATGCCCATTTTCTGGAGTTTTTATTGTAAATGGATGTTGAATTTTGTCAAAAGCTTTTTCTGCATCTATTGAGATGCTCGTATGGTTTTTATCCTTCAGTTTGTTAATATGGTGTATCACATTGATTGATTTGCGTATATTGAAGAATCCTTGCATCCCTGGGACAAATCCCACTTGATCATGGTGTGTGATCCTTTTAATGTGTTGTTGGATTCTGTTTGCTACTGTTTTGTTCAGGATTTTTGTATCTATGTTCATCAGTGATATTGGTCTATAATTTTATTTTTTTGTGATATTGTTTTCTGATTTTGGTAGCAGGGTGATGGTGGCTTTGTAGAATGGAGAATGTTCCATGGGCACTTGAGAAGAAAGTGTATTCTGCCACTTTTGGGTGGAATATTCTATAAATATCAATTAAATCTATCTGGTCTGTTGTGTCATTTAAAGCTTGTGTTTCCTTATTTATTTTCTGTTTGGATGATCTGTCCATTGGTGTAAGTGGGGTGTTAAAGTCCCCTACTATTATTGTGTTCCTGTCAATTTCTCCTTTCATGGTTGTTAGCATTTGCCTTATGTATTCAGGTGCTCCTATGTTGGGTGCATAAACATTTATAATAGTTATATCTTCTTCTTGGATTGATCCTTTGATCATTATGTAGTGCCCCTCCTTATCTCTTTTAATAGTTTTTAATTTAAAGTCTATTTTATCTGATATGAATATCAGATATGAATATTGCTACTCCAGCTTTCTTTTGAATTCCATTTGCATGGAATATCTTTTTCCTGTTTTGTTCAGGATTTTTGTATCTATGTTCATCAGTGATATTGGTCTATAATTTTATTTTTTTGTGATAACGTCTGAAGTGGGTCCCTTTTAGACAGCATATATATGTATGTTCCTGTTACCGTTTTCTTAATTGTTTTGGGTTTGTTTTTGTGGGTCTTTTTCTTTTCTTGTGTTTCCTGCCTAGAGAAGTTTCTTTAGCATTTGTTGTAAAGCTGGTTTGGTGGTGCTAAATTTCCTAGCTTTTGCTTGTCTGAAAAGCTTTTGATCTCTCCATCGAATCTGAATGAGATCCTTTCTGGGTAGAGTAATCTTGGTTGTAGGTTTTTCCCTTTCATCACTTTAAGTATATCCTGCCACTCCCTTCTGGCCTGCAGAGTTTCTGCTGAAAAATCAGCTGATAACTTGATGGGGATTCCTTTGTATGTTATTTTTTGTTTTTCCCTTGCTGCTTTTAATATTTTTTTCTTTGAATTTAATCTTTGTTAGTTTGATTAATATGTGTCTTGGTGTGTTTTCCTAGGGTTTATCCTGTATGGGACTCTCTGTGCTTCCTGGACTTG
>NC_041218.1:16384111-16425545 GCF_002837175.3 Physeter macrocephalus
GTGTTTAGTGTTGTCCCAGAGGTCTCTGAGATTGTCCTCAGTTTTTTTCATTCTTTTTTCTTTATTCTGCTCCTCGGCAGTTATTTCCACCATTTTGTCTTCCAGCTCACTTATTTGTTCTTCTGCTTCAGTTATTCTGTTATTGATTTCTTCTAGTGTATTTTTCATTTCAGTTATTGTGTTGTTCATCTCTGTTTGTTTGCCTTTTAGTTCTTCTAGATCTTTGTTAAACATTTCTTGTATTTTCTCAATCAGTGTCTCCATTCTGTTACTGAGATTCTGGATCATCTTTACTGTCATTACTCTGAATTCTTTTTCAGGTTGATTGCCTATTTCCTCTTCATTTATTTGGTCTTGTAACATTTTACTTTGCTCCTCATCTGTGACATATTTTTTGGCCGTCTCATTTTTTTTTTTTTTTTTTTTAATGAGTGGGATTGTATTTCTGTCTTACTGGTTGTTTGGCCTGAGGCTTCCAACACTGGAGTTTGTAGGCTGTTGGGTAGAGCTGGGTATTGGTGCTGAGATGAGGAACTATGTGAGACCTCACTCCGATGAATATTCCCTGGGGCCTGAGGTTCTCTGTTAGTCCAGTGGTTCAGACTCGGAACTCCCATTGCAGGAACTTCGGCCCAACCCCCGTCTCGTGAACCAAAATCCCACAAGCTGCATGGGGTGGTGGTTCACTTGGGGGTTCCTCCCGTCTCCTCGGGCATCAGGATCCCCCACCAGTGGACAGCACGTGCCCTAGTTGTGAGGAGACGCGAACTCGGCGTCTTCCCACACCACCCTCGTCTCAACCAGTTAATTGCCTTCTGGATTATGAGGCATTTAAACAAACAGAAATAGGGAAAGGAGGTTAGTGGATGCCAGGGTGAAGGCTGAGAGGGGAACCAGGGCGGGGCTCATGTTTTGGCTGGGAAGAAGTAATTGGTAGTATAATCCTCAGGGCTGAGGATTGCCAGTCAACTCCACAATTTCTTTTGTATTTCTTTACCTAAATTTGTCAAAGCTTTTCATTTTTCTTAGTCTGCTAGGGCTGCTGTAATAAAATGCCATAGCCTAGTGACTTAAACCATAGAGATCTATTTTCTCTCAGTTCCGGAGGCTGGAAAGTCCATGATCAAGGTGCCGGCTGATTTGGTTTCTGGTGAGAGCTCTCTTCCTGGCTTGTAGACTGCTGCGTTCATGCTGTGTCCTCAAGGGGGGAGAGAGAGCGAGCTTGAGAGTGCTCTGTGGTGTCTCTTCTTATAAGAACACTAATCCCATCATGAGGGTCCCACCTTCATGACCCCATCTAACCATAATTACCTCCCGAAGAAGGCCCATCTCCAGATACCATCACATTGGGGATTAGGGCTTCCACATATGAATTTGGGGGACACCCAAACATTTAGTCTATGACAATTATGTTAGCCCAAATTTCAAACATGTTGAAACTCAAGTGCTTTTTAGAGGGTTAACCCTTTAATTAATTATTAGTCATTTATACCAAAGTACCAAGAAGGATCTGAGAGTATGTTTTGATAGGAGGGTCAGAGAAGTGATTAAGAAAGCTAGGATAAGAAAGGTAGGATATAGAATAAGGGAAATAAATTTGTCCTCAGTCAACCGAGGAATACTACTGCTAGGAATTAGGAAGCACATTGAATCCAACTAGGTAGGGGCAAAGAGAAAAGTGGTTTTGTTTGTTGGATCTATGTACTTACTCATGGAAAGGTTAAAACATGGATGGTTTTGAAATATACTGAATCTGGTACTAAGGACATTCAACTTTTTGGTTCCACAGAGAACAAAACTCTAATGCTCAGTAACCACATATGGTTATTTAAACTTTTAAACTTTAAATTAATCAAATAAGATAAAAACTCAGTTCCTCAGTCACGCAGGCCACATTTCAAGTACTCGATATGACATGTGGCTAGTGGCTCCTGCATTGGACATGCAGAAAGGTCTGTTGGACATTGCTGCTCTAGAGACTTCTGAGGCCCAGATAAGGCAGAGAGATCATCCTGCTGCTTGTTATATAAACACACACGCAAACAAGTACACATGCCATGACAAGCCATAGGGTTATGACTGCTCAATATGCCGTGTCCATTGCTTGAGATGGATTGCAGCAGTAGGTGTCATTTGGGGGCTTTTGATGGCTTCTTTACTGTTTCCCCTCATTTTCCTATTTGATGCTAAGTTATACTTTTGTCTAATTCACAGAGAACATCAGAGAATATGCAGTGAACTTTGGCACCACTATCATTAAAATCAGTTGCCACAGATAGGTTGTATTTCTTATTTTCAATTCTGAAATACTATACATATATATACACACATATATATGTATATATACGCACACACATACATACACACATAAACACACACATACATGTTCTGTTCATAAATGTTCATACATATATATACACACACCTATACATACATAAACACACATATATACACACACCTATACCCCTATATATATACACACATACATATATGCACATATGTATGTATATAAAATGATTAGTAGTAAAATGGGCATTCATGTACCTCCCACCCAGATTAAGAAACAGAACAAGTGTCTCCCCTTATCCCTCTCCTACTAAGATAACCCCAGTATACAGATTTTTGTACTTGCCATTCTCTTCATAGGTATATATTTGTCACCAATATATGCATCCCTAGTTCAGACAGAGTGGCTTTGAAACACCAAGTAGCAATCCTAAACCTCCCTCTGCAAGGAAGCGATGATGCTTTCACTTTTAGTTGAAGGCTTTCGAGAGAGCTCAAAAGAGTCTCAGGATTACTGTCTGGCTTTGGCTTCCCTGAGAGTGCCCATGAGCCCATTCTACAAGGATTTAGTGAGCAAGGTCATGACTGCCTTCTGGAAAGCATTTGGCAGGGTGTTAAGGTGGGTTCTAGCTATCAAGTGGAACTATGGTTAGAGGGGATGGAATTCTTTGAATTTTTCTGCCTCACGGTGACCTAACTCTTTCTCTCAAGAACAGGTTAAGGCAGAGCTCATCTGGGGGTGATTGTAAGAAACTGGTTCAGACTCACTTAGACATTCTATCCTTTGGTTGAAAGATAACTCTCCAATGTTGATGAGACTCAATGTTGACAGCTCTCTACATCTCTGCCTATTGAGTCAGAGTGCCCCAATATATCTGTCACCCTAGACTCTTCTAGCCCAATCCCCTTAGAGGGGTTTTTTTTTTTAATCTTTTCTTTGTTGGATACCCCATTTGTTATATCCCCTGCGTTCCTCATTCTTGTTGCAAACGCAACTTTTGTTGGTGCACGTTCTGCAGTAACTTTTTAGTAGAGCGTGTGTCCTTTATTCAATCCTTGGACTAATTTGATAGTTTGGATTATGTGTAAAAGTCTTATAATTCTGAACGCATTGTTTCTTTGGTTCTCTGACTGTACAGTTGCCTTTGAGAAGTTTAAAACAGTCTAATCCCTGATCCTTTCTTTGCCATCTAGTTTTTCCTATTTGGAAACTTGTAGACTCTTCTCTTTGTTCCCAATATTCTTAAACTTCAAAATAAAATGTCTTCCTATTGTTCTTTTGTTATTATACTTGTTGGGCCATTTCAAGTGGGAAACTGATGTTCTTCAGTTCTAAGAAATAGTCTTGATTTTTTTGTTTGTTTCTGATAATTACTCCTCTGTATTTTTCTCTAGTTTTTAGAACTCCTATTATTGGAATGTTGGACCACTGGACCAGTCCTATTGTTCTTACCCTTTCCCTCCTATTTTATGCCTCTTTTTATTTTTGCTCTTCTTTTGTGGAGATTTCCTCAACTTCATCTTCTAACCTTTCTATTAAACTGTATTCTATCAAATTTCAAGGACTTGTTTGTTCTCTGAATGATGCTCCTTTTCCTTTTTTTTTTTTTTTTTTTTTTTTTGTGGCACACGGGTCTCTCACTGTTGTGGCCTCTCTTGTTGCGGAGCACAGGCTCCAGATGCACAGGCTCAGCGGCCATGGCTCACGGGCCTATCCACGCCGCGGCATGTGGGATCTTCCCGGACCGGGGCACGAACCCATGTCCCCTGCATTGGCAGGCGGACTCGCAACCAGTGTGCCACCAGGGAAGCCCCCCTTTTTCTTTTTCTTCTTCATATTCTTCATCTTTTAATACAATCATGTTTATATTTCATGGATGGAATATTTTCTCTTAACTCTGAGTATTCCCCAGAGAAGAGTCTTCAGATCTCTTTCTAAGAAGGTAGGGTTCTGGCTGCCAGGTTTTGGAGAGTCTAGTGAGAGAAGAAAGTTGGGGATCTCTGCATTCTGTAGTTCATCAGTTAATCCCCATTTTCTGTGAAGTAACTCCACCTACCAAGAGTGGGTGGTGGAATCTAGAGATTTAATATCCAGTGCTTCTTATTTTAGCTGCAACTGATGTTGCCAGTTTGCACATCTTCCGAGGGTTTTGCAGTGTAAATTAGTTCTTATCCATCCTCACCCATAGTCTAGGATTAGACTCTATAGGGGCTCTGAGTCAGTTACCAATTTTCCATATGCTTTATTCATTACCATTTTCTCCTCACTGTTTCTCCTCTTTTTTTGTTGGTTTATGTCTTTTTAAAATTCATGTGCTGTAATTTAGTAGCATTTCTGGTGCAAGAGAAGTAAGTAAGTGTTAAATCTGCCTTCTTAATCTAGAAACCAGCTTGTTCTTTATTGCTTAGCTAGAACTTGTAAACTCCGTTTGACCCCTGCAATAAAAGTTCCATTATGTACTATAGGTTGAGTATTGGCTGATGCTTATTGGAGTCGAATAAAATCTCTAAGGCTAAAATCAGATGAATCATCAAGATCAGGAATAGTAATGCTAATGCTTGGGTGATAAGTAGTCTCCCTGCTCCCAATTAAGATGAAGGAAACTTCAGTGAGGTTTGGCAGTTGGTTGTCAGCAGTGTAAAAGGAAGGTGGTCATTTTCCACAAGTTTCTGGTTTCTCTTCACCATGTAAAGTCTCAAATGGAAGTGTCAGATTACAATATTTTTGTACTACAGTTATCTTTACCCTCGAAGAAAGAGTAGATGTTAGTTTTAAGTAAACAGGATATAACTTAAGGAACTACTACCAGCTAATCCTTGTAGTATGATAAATTGAAAGATAGATGATTGGATGTATCCATTTTCTAGCTCAAGATGCTCAAAAGTTAGTAAAGGGAGTGAGGGAAAACTAACATTGATGTTCTGGTTATTCATTTTTAAATATAATATTTAATCTTCACAAAATCCTAGAAGATACCTATTCTAAATACTATAGCCTTCAATCCAAGGATCAAAGGAATTGAGGAAGTTGCAAGACCAAACAGCAAACATGAGTAAGTTGTAAGACCAAAGCAGCACTGGGTTTTGAATCCAAGAGAGAATGACTGTAAATTCTTTCTGTACCTTCATAGGATAAATTTGACAACAGTTGTCAGTAATCATGCTATGAAATTGTGGTATAGGATGCCTTTTTTTTTTTTTTTTTTTACCCCAACTGAATAGCTAATATCAGTCAAATACACCATTTCTCTTAATCAGCTTCTTGAGGAATAAGCAAAGTTGCTGATTTTATACCCTTAGTAGAAATGAATGACACATCTTTGAAAACTTTTTCCTAGACGTCTAATTCACTATTTTAGGTCTGGAATATCCAATCTAATTGTAGTTTAAAATATCTGCTACCAAGTATATTGGATTTATGGCCAGACTAACTTCAAGCATTGATAGTCAGAGGTGTTGACCAAATTCCTGCGTTTCCATATAATGTGTCTCCTTATTTAAGTAAATAGGTAAATATTAATGAAACTTTATTTCTCTACATTTGCACATTTGAAATTAAGAGAAAGATTCTTACATGGATTCTCATGATAATTATAGCTGTATTCTATTTCCACAACCTTTGATTTACTTTCTAGGCTAAAATTCTAGGTTTTCCTCATCATTCCTCAAGTATTAGAAATCCTTATTCTTCTCTTACCTAAGTAGGTCACCTTATTTGGACCTATTTAATAGTCTAGCTGAGGATGATTACTTTAGTCACGACTATTAGGGATCTCTTTATTGAATTTCCCTTTCATTCCTTTCAAAGACGCATGATTACCATACTGAAGACTTTTTGGATATTTCTGTATATATTCAAAAAAGGAGAAAAAGTATTTTTCCAGATTATTATTCCCCCAAACATGTGATACTTACACGGTTCCTCACCCTTTTGCTTGCTGTTCTCTTGCGTAGCTTCTGGAAGAATAGGCAAAGGCAAGCTCCAACCCAATGCACACTCTCTACTTCTGCTCCAAACTCTTCTTCTTTGTCTATAGTGGAAAGTAGACTTAGCTCTTAAAGACACATTTTCTCTTTCTCACTTGAACAGGCCCTGAGCTTGTCTTCCTCCTCCCCCCACAACCTTTTTTTTTTTTTAAATAAACTTTTATTGACTATCTACCAGACATTGAGGTTGTAAAAGGAAATAAGTCTTATTCCTGTGGTGAGAGAGTCCATACTGATTCATAGGCTTACGTAGTTCTGCAAGATGATGGATGCCTTCCAGCTTATGTTTGAAGCACTTTGGGAACCTAAAATTATGAGGTAGTGGTATTGATCTCCCTAGTGGAACCAATCTAGGAGGTAATGTTGAGAAGCAAACTCTATATCTTTTTCTCTAGACAACTCTTGCTTCTCTAAAAGACCAGTGGGGCTCCATATCCTTCAGAGAGCCTAAAATCTACCCTCCAGGCAAGACTTAGTCCCTCTCTCCTATAGTTTTCAAGTGACTAAGTTCATACATTTACCATAGCCTATGTTCCTTTTATTATTTTTTATATGTGTGTCTTTTCTACAACTTGGTGAGTTCCTCAGGATTTTCCCATGCATTTAAATCTATTTTATTCTCTGTATAATTCATTTTTAAAGCCCTAGCACTTTGCATTTTCAGACCTATTTATTGATGATGAGGCTTTAAAAATTCAATGCATGAAAGATTTTTAAAAATCTTTAGTGGACACCACTGTCCTGTCATCTCCTTGTTAATCTCTAGTTGGTTGCTTCAAGATTTTGAAATATTTTTTAAATCATGGGTTTAATAGTATAACTGAATTTTTAAAGTCAGAAATGTACACATACATTTTTTTTTTTGAAGTTTTGGGAAGGAGACTATTTTCAGTCTTGCAGGAATCTTGTGGTTTTATCTGAAGTAGGAGTTTCTATCCACTAAAGCCATTGTATGACATTTACCACCACCTAAAAAAGGTATTTAAGGCATGTAACAGCTTCTCCTCATTGTTTTCTGAAGCCCTGCTGCTACCACATTTACACTGACCGTCTTTAAAATCAGTTGGATTTTTAAGCTATGAACCTTCTAGAAGCTTTTGTTTTTGTTTTTGGTTTTGGGTTTTTTTGCGGTATGCGGGCCTCTCACTGTTGTGGCCTCTCCCTTTGCGGAGCACAGGCTCCGGACAGGCAGGCTCAGCGGCCATGGCTCACGGGCCCAGCCGCTCCGCGGCATGTGGGATCTTCCCAGACCAGGGCACGAACCCGTGTCTCCTGCATCGGCAGGCAGACTCTCAACCACTGCGCCACCATGGAAGCCCTAGAAGCTTTTTTTTTTTTTTTTTTTAATGTTCCTTGCCTATTTCATTCTGGCGTTGGCCCCCAGGTAACAACAGTGCCTTGAGTAGCTCGAGTCTCTTAAATAGGGAACTGTTGCAAAGTGACATAAAGATTAAGCCCCATGCATTTAAGAGGGAAAGGGGTAAGTGTCCAGAATCATGATTTTTTAATTCCTCTCTGGTACTTTGGCTCTTGCAAATGCAGGCGTAAATTAGCAGCTGGCTGTGAACAGCCTCTGGCCCTGTCAGTCTACTGTTTCCATGACATTATACCTCTTTTCAGGGTCACTAAGACAAAATGAAATGAAGGCTGGCCAGGTGGCAAGGGGCAACATGGATCATGCAAGGAAAGAATATGAAAACTGCACAAGTAAAGAGACTGAGCTCATAGAAGAGGTGCCGGGAGATAGTGAAATATCCAAAAAAACCAATTATATTTATGAGAGGTCTTTTTTAACCATAAAAAATGCATTTATGCCAAAATAGAAAAATCAAATATGTTATTTTAGACTTTTCTCTTTCCTTCACCCTTAGCCATCCCTCTGGGTATTCTAGTTGTGCGTGGAGACTGTGATTTGGAGACTTGCCGTATGTACATAGATCGCCTGCAGGAGGTGAGTTTCTTTAGCCAATAATTTATTCTGCTCAGTTTTCCATTTTTGTCAGTAATTACCAGCCATCTATATTTACTTCTAAGATGATGCATTTGGGGAGGAAATGGAAATATGGTGGCCTTCTCTTTCTTGTCTCTTAAGCATACACCGCATCTTCTCCCTCCCCATCCCCACTGCTGTTTTTCCTCCTCGGGTGGTTGGAGTGGGAAAG
Source organism: Physeter macrocephalus (assembly GCF_002837175.3). Classification (NCBI taxonomy): domain Eukaryota; kingdom Metazoa; phylum Chordata; class Mammalia; order Artiodactyla; family Physeteridae; genus Physeter; species Physeter macrocephalus. The sequence continues at coordinate 16,392,547 of NC_041218.1, forward strand.
GATTGATTGGGTTAAGTACAGCACCATGTTGCTCCAGTGTGATCCATAACTATAGCCTGGAACTCCTTGTCTTGCCAGACAGCTCACCTGTGTTTTTTGAACTATACAGAATTTCAAAGGGCACTGATAAATAATAAAGGAAAACAGATTTGGCGTTACTTAATGTTTTGCATCTAGTACAGACTTCTGTCAGAGACAGCTAGATTTGTTTTTAAATGTAACTTCTACAGGAAAGAAAAACCTATATTTCAAAAGAATTTGTGTCAGAACACAAAGGAATAATCTATTATTTTTTTCTCAATCTGGTCTTACCATAGAGAAAGAGAAAGGAGGAGGTCTCATATGTGACATTCCCATGAACTTGAACTGCACCAGCAAAGCCAGGAGAACCCAGATCCATCACTGCAGTGGTCATGGGTTGTTTTTGCAAAATTTCAAGGGAGAGTATTCAGTGTCTTGTTCTACAAATGGCAAAAAGCATAAACAGCCACTTCTTTGTCTTTGTTTCTTGGTGAAAGATGCACATTAGAATCAATTTTCTGGGATGTGGTCTAGACATTTATATTTTTAAAGCTGTTGTGTGATTTTGATAAATACTCCAAGATGAGCAACTCTCTTCCAGACAACACATTATACATAAGTAAATATCACAAATAAAGAAGATATATAGTGTTTAAAATCCCTTCAAATTGTAGCTACTTAGCTTTGAACATTAGAGTCTGTTTCTCTTGGTGGAAATAAACTCAGGTAGGAGGCATAAAGGAATGTAAAAATTACTAACTTTTCTCTTCAGCATTGTGAAGGATAGAGATGGAACTGGGAATGTAGAATATTTTGAGATAGCTGCCAAACTGTGACTACTAATAAGGGTGAGAGAAGAAAAGTCAACAGAGTTTATACTTGTGGCTTCATTTGGCTATTTTTACCGAAGATAAATTTAACGTGTTAAAATTTGTGAACTTTTTAACATGTGACTCAGGTCCAAATCAATCCTAGAACATACGGTAACTCATTTTTTCAAAATAATGTTGGTCTTTTATTGTGGAACTTCCCTCAAAAAAAAACCTGCGATAAAAAAAGTGACTCATAATTGATACCAAACTTTTTTTTTTTTTAAACACTTGGGTAACTTAAGATTCCACAGTAGCAAAATATATGACTGATGAATTGATTTTGTTGAAAATTAACTTACTGTTATGCTTATCACATCAATATTCAACAACTAAAAGTAGGATTCTTAAAAAAAAAAGGAAAGAGCAAGCACAAATAAAGAGGAAGAGTTTTAAACTTGGGCTCAGAGAGTAAGTTGATAAAGCCTGTGGGAAGCAGGTACCCAGGTAGCCAGGATTGCTGACATCTGTAAATAGAATCACTATGCTGGTTAACAAGGAAGCCTGCAGGACATGACAGTGGTGACAATTTAGTTATAAAGCTTTATAAAGGGAGCCTGGCTCTCAGAATCTTCCAGTAAATCCTCATTAATTTCAACCCTGTTAATTTGCACGTCGTGATAACGCAGTGGTAGACAGTGATTTTTTCTTTTCAGTCTGTGAAATCCTGTGTTTGCCAAGCAACTTATCAGTATAAACACAATTATCATGACAGTATGTTTTTGGTCTTAGTTAAATAAATTCTTCCTAAGTGCCTAAGGGGACTTAAGTAGCTTACTGCACAAGCCAAAAGTCCAGATGCAAGTTAAATAGGACCCCCATTTATTACAACAAAATTGCCTGTCTTTTACTTTTGGTATTCTCTATCCTTGAAATTATATCACTTACCTCTAAACGCTATTTAGGATTTATAAGTTTCAATAGCTAAATGGCCTTTCTTCTCTTAGTCCAACTGGGTGTGCTTTTATTATTTTTGGCATTATCTTCTTTGTTTAACCTTGGGGGACTGGGGAGAGTAAGATGCTTTCCAGATGGGCTTAATAATATAAAATTGGGCGTTTAGTTGATGGAGTTGAGGCAGCTTGTTCAAACTAATCTTAAGGTGTATGGGTTTTGTTTTGTTTTTTTCCATTTTCTCATTAGGACCTGCAGTCAGTTTCTTCTGGCTCCCAGAGAGTTCATTACCAGGTAACATATAATTGACTCTCCTTGTTTCTTACATTCCATCCAAAAGAAGTCCATCTTTCAATTAATGTCTCATTTGGATTAGAGTCTACATCCTCCCTTAGGGATAGAGTTCATTCCAAGAACCAAGATGAAGTTGGCATTCTGATTATTTTGCATTTTCCTGCAAAATGGACGGTCCTAGTCTAGTGCAAACTTGGGCTGTGGCTGTTCTCCCAGATCATTTAGGAAAGATTATAAAATGAAGTGCTTTCAGTGCCAAATACTAGAAAACTCAACTCAAACTAGCTTGACAGGGAGTCTGTTGGTTCACATCAGCACAAAGTTCAGATGCAGGGTGGATTTTGTGTACCATTTGGCCACGGTTCATAGCCCATTTTTCTGTTGGTTTTTCTGCTCTGTTCTCCTCTTTTTGTCACATTTCACCTCTGCACACGATGTTTTCCTGGTCCAAGATGGCTGCCAGTAGCGACCGGGCCTGTGTGTTTCTCATTCACATCCAGGAAAGTAAATTCCCTGCTTCTGCAACCATGAAACCAACTTTCTAAAATGCAATCTATTTGTCCCATCCTGATCTCTTGGACAGGATCCAATAAACCCAGCCTGTCTCTCTCTAATAACCCACATCCAGTTCCTGGGAGAACACTGTTACCCTTTGCCCCAACACTCTTTAGGAGTGCAGACTCTTCCCCACTTTCCCACCCTTACTGTGCGGTACAAGCCTCTCCAGCCATCCTTTTCCCATTAGATTTCCCAGGCATGATTTAGATACCAATGCACAGCATCACCCCAAACTGTAAGGGGCGCACGCAAAGCTGTCTGAGTTGTCCCATAAAAGCCCTTCTCTCTGAGAAGCCCGGTACCCTTGCTGGCTAGGAGGGGTGTGTGGGAGTCACAGCATGCTAATGACACCCTCCAAATAAATCTTCTCCTAGACCCTCTATACCTCCCTCCATGTGGGGGAAGGACTTAAAATGTCTAAATCTGGTAACACCTCACTTTGGGTTTTGGTGTCTATTACACTACACCTGAAACTCCTAGTTAAGCATCCTTTTGCCAAAACAGCAAAAAACAACTATTAAAAAAAACCTCTGTGACTTGTAGCTTCTAGGTGACTTTCTTCCCCTGCCAGTCGATAGCCTGTACCCTCAGTCACAGCAGCCTAATTATCCTGAGGCTGGATGGCAAAAATGGCCTTGGTGTTCTTGTTGGTATGTTTATTGCTCAAAGTACCCCACTATTCCAGAGTCCTGTCTTCCATCTGGCTGCAATAGAAAAGGTGATAATTCACTTAGGGTGTGTTTACAATGAGAAGATAAAGTTTACTTCTCGGACTGTTTTTTACCAACCATTAGAAGACAAATTTCTACTTTCTTTTTTAGATAGAGCACAACATTTCTTGTATCCATTATTTGCATATTTACCTGGAGCCACTATCTAGCTGTCATTTTTTAAAGTATAGTATTTTTAAAGTCAGAGCTGATTTCCACCCTTTAAGGATTGGCACTGGTAGCTATACGATTTTAAGAGTCTTCTTTTTTAGAATTTTTAATTTTTACACATGGACATTTTAAACCTTTGCAGTTAAACCGAAGTATCTAAAACATTTATTCTGATTAGTTTTATGAAACTGATACATTTATTTATTATCCTGGCTTATTCAATGTAGTCATTTTGGCATAAGAGTTTTGATATATGGATATTTTATACCATGTTTTCACATATCCACAGATATCAGGGGATGGTTGAGACTCTAGAATATGATAAGGGTATTTATTTTATTGATCATTTGTTAATAAAAACATGCAGAAGGATTAATGGTACTTATCTGTATCAAAATCTTTCTGTTTTTTGTTTATTTGCAGTAAGGTCAAACCCTGGTGTCAAAACTGCTGCATTATAAATGTCACTTCAAAAGTGACATTTATCCTATGTGGTCAGTGCACAAAAGGTTTGTGCACTGACCACATAGGATAACCAATGCAGCGATCAAAGATGAGTTTCAGGAGTGTTACTTCGCCCCACACCCCTCCTTGAAGAATTATAACAAGCAGGAGCCTTTTGGGTATTGAGAGAAGGTTGGAATAGGAGGTCTAGAGACACCCCAGAACTGCGCATTAAGCAGGAAGTTTAACTGAGGGAGACGGTGTTTGAATTAACATGGCCTGAGAGTAGGGAGAGGGTGGTGAGGAAATTTCCTACGCAGAGCGACAGAGAGCTGGTTGAGGTAGGGAGTGAGGGGATATAAACTTGCCCATTTGGCTGGGATCTTGGGCAGACAGGACAAGGAATGGATTGGAGGGATGGTGAGTAAAGAGTTCTTTTTTGGCTGTAGCAATTTTAATATGCCTATTAGATGCAAGAGGTTTTGGTGAGTAGAAAATTGGATGTATGACTTTCAAAGCTTATTGAAAAAATTCAGGCCTCGACACAGAAATCTGAGGGTCATTAGCAAATGAATGGTATTTATTTGAAACTATGAGGCTGGAGATCACTCAGGGAGAGTTTACATAAAGAAAAGGGCCCATTGTCACATCTGTCTACGGAGTGGTGAAGAAGAGCACAAGTTTAAGAGAACAATCGGTCAAAAAGGGTCATGGAAACAGACGGGCAGCTGGAAATCAAGGAGAAGGTGGTATCATGAAAACCAAAATTGAAATGTATTTCAAAAAAGGAAGAAGTAATGAAATGTGTCAGATGGTGTGGAGAGGCTGAGATGACATAGACTGATTTCTATATGTTCCCGAGGGTACGTATAAAATACATGGGGGAGGTGTATTAGTTTTATGTAGAAAGTGACAAAACCAACTGGCAGGAAATTTAGCACTAGATCTTTTGTTTCCTAATGCAGAAACTGGTAATATCAGCATCTCTAGTCTGCGTCAGTGAGAGTTAGAGGGTGATTAGGAGAAAGACGTGTAAGAAACATAGACAACAAAAAGCCTTAAATGCTTTTTAATGACCTTTCTTATGTATGCAATGGAGCTAAACATACTTGAGAATTAACTGTGATGGAATGAATAAACACAAGTAAGTTTAAAAACTTGAGAAATTCCAGTGGGCTCACTAATTTGCAGTTGGGATTTTAGCTGACGGTTTTCTAAGGCTAGAAAAAACTCAAGAGAAAATCAGCATTTGGAAAGGTGTACAAGTGCCCAAGACACCTTATTAGTGAGCCATATGGCATTTCCTAGCCATTTAAGCATTTCTTTGCTTTGGTTTCTTCCTTTCCCAAATTCATAGTGAATTGCCAACAAAGTACCAGGTCTCAAAAATGACACCTTGTATTAACCTAACAAGGCATAATAGGTTATACAAGAATATGCTGGATATTTATAGCCTGCTGAATATTCCTGCCCTATGCCATCTCTGAGGTCAAAACACTAAGGCCCCTCCATCCTAATGCATCTCATGTAACCTGTAACTGATAAGTTATAACTTGACAAGCAAAATGCACTGTGCTTGCAGATTCGGGATATTCTTGAGCTTAGCAAATAAACTAGAATTCATAGGGAAATTGGACTCTGCCTATCTATTTAATGAAGATGCTTCCTGAAGCCACCTACTATGAAATTATTCCTTGTCTGCTCCCTCCCTGGACTTCTTTATATCCCTTCTTAACTCCAAGTCATAAAGTTACTAAGGAATAGACGCAGATTCAACCATTCTAGTGATTGTCAACTGGGGGAGATTTGCCCCTCATATGGGACATTGGGCAATTTGGACATTTTTGTCTGTCATGACTAGGGGACATGGTACTACTGGAATCTATTGAGTAGAGGTCAGGGATGCTGCTAAACATGTCACGATGCACAGGACAGTCCCCTACAACAAAGAGTTATCTAGCCCCCCAAATGTCAGTCGTGATGGGTTTAAGAAATCCTGAGTCATTCTGATGGCTCTCAGGGCCTGACTGGGGACCAGGCAGATGAAAGTGCTAGATGAAGAAAGAAAGTGGAAAGAGGAGCAGGAGGAGAAAAAGTAGTAAAGGAAAATAGAAAGAGATATCTATGGATATGGCGGAGCGATGGAACCAGGAACAGTTAGGGGTTTTGTAGACACTCAGGGTTTCCCCATTTCTATGGGGTACAATGTAGTTGGCACACAGAATGAGCTAATACTTTGAGGTTTTAATAAATACAGTAGGACTCAATAATAGGTGAAAATGGATCTATTCAGGTGATTCCTCCTCTTTAAGAATTCATTTACTTAGAATAACACTAGAATGGTTGGAATCTTTCACAGTAGATATAACAGTTTCAAAAAGTTCTTTCTTCCTTTAGAGCCTTTACAGATATCTTTCACTTTCATAAGAAAACACTGTTGATCAGATCTGAGTCTACAGCCATTTGTTCATCCTCTCATCTCTTTTTTTTTCTTTCCTGCATATGTGCTCTTCTCCTGGAGGATAGGTCCGTGTTATAGTTCATCAGAGCTCTGTCTAGTCCTAGGCAAACAGCATGTGCCCACCAATATTTGATTTATTCTCCTTCCCTTCCTCTCTCTCCATTATCTGAAATCTCTTCCTCCTTATTTGTTTTCTGGATTCTAGAAGAGTCTGAATGGATGGGTTGAAACAAGTTCAAGGGAGTCCTCCTGGGAATTTATCTTGTCTTAGGGAAGGACAGGAGTTAGCTAGGAAATTTGGTGAATGTTGTTTTTTGGGGGGGCTAGATCAAAACTGTCAGAAATGGCTCAAATGGAGAATTAAAGTAAGACTTGCCTGGGGCCAGGTCTGTTTGCTGTTACAAGTGAAGGCAAGACAGCTAACACACACACACACACACACACACACACACAGAGCTGTTGTTGTTGTTAATGGAAGACTTTCTCACCAGAAAAGGGCTCCTGAAAATGTTGGAATCTCTCTCATTTCCATCCTGTACCACACCATCACTGTTTCTTCATCTTTCAAAGCTGGGTTGGAAATGGCTATTCCATTTCTGCACATTCTTCTGCTGCAGCAGTTGTGGGTGGTAAAGGGGTAGGTTTGAAGAGTGAGAGTTTTGAAGCACAAAACAAAAAGTAGCAAGTCCATTAAGTGGGATTGTAGTTGGACAGAGATGCATAAATGCACATTTCTAATCATCCCTGATGGTCTATTCACTAAGAATGAAGAGATATTGATATACAACTTGGTGACGGAAAGAGAGAGAAAAAATGAATGAATAGATGGGTTGGGTGCAGGAAATTATCAAGGCAGGCAGAGGAGAAATTTGGATGGATACATAAGAAATTTGGATGGATACATAAGAAATTTAAAAGTAGTGATTATTGAGTAGACATTGTTCAATGAAGCACAGATTCCCAATTCAAAGGAACTTCTATTTTGCCTCTGCATACATCTTCCCTAAATTTTATGAAAGAAAAAGAATTTCATTCGCAGTAAAGGTGTAGTTAAATGTTAGGTGAATATTGCTTAATTGGATAACCTACTGGAGTGTATAATGGGGCTGCTGTGCAATCATTAAATTATGTATGCATCAGCTCTGAGTAATTGAATGTAAATTAAGGGCAAGTTTGGCAAATGTGGTTCACATAATTTCCCTATCAATTACATATAATTCATGCCAGTTGACTTTCAAAAATATATAAGAAATATCAAGTTTGCTTTTGTGCATGCTATATTTTTAGCATGAGAAACAGATTTTCCATTAGCATACATCAAAAGAGAAAATGCACGTATCAGGGATTTTTGAAATGAGTAGTTTTGTTAATATTATTTATTTAAAGAGCATGCAATTTTAGAAGATAGAAAGGAGCATGGTTATGTCCAAGGTTATATCATTCTGCCTACACAGTAGAGCAATGACAGTTGCATTCATCTAAATCATACCATTTATATGAAGAAAAATAACAGATCACAAAATGAGCAAGTCAAGTATCTTATCTCTTTGATGAATCATTGATTTGATTATGCAGTTTGAGGGGACTGAGGAGACGAGAAGCCCTCAACTAGTACTGAAGGCTGTTGATGTGATTGTTAGTGGCACAGCTCAGGGGATTATGTGACTGTCTCCTGAAATGTAGCTGTTTCACACAATCACATTTCTTAAGTGTCTACAGTCAGATACTGTTGAAAGGTGCATATTTTTGAGATTGTTTTCTGGCTCCATCAGAAACTGTCTTTGTACATTGACTTTAACGTGCAGCATTCACAAAGCAAACATATGTCTGACCTTTCTTTTCACTGTCACTGGCAAGGATGTTGCCATGTCCATCATAGTGGGTCCATGAGGCTATGGATCCAGGGCCCCGTGAAATCCTGGGGGCCAGCCTTGACCTCCTGCTAGGGGCTATTTTGTTTCCTTATATCCCCTTTTCCTGCTCAAGTCTGACTCCTGGTCTGCACTGTGTTGCTGGTCACCCTCTTGCTGCCCCTGAATCCAGGATTTCTTAATGCCAGGGTCACCCACTCTACCTGTGTGCCAGGCCCTCTGTGAGGACACAGGTTACCTGATGTAACACCTACAATGCGTTAGTGATGTGAGTTAAGACAGCACCACAGCAAGTTTTTTCTTAACCTCTATACTAACATCACTACCACTCGCGTGTATTCTGATTCTCTTTTTTGAGTGGGAGAAACGGGTATAGGTAGACAAGCTGCAGGAGTTACATGGGTACAGAAGACTCTCATCACCTCTGCGGTTGTCATTAGTTGGTACCACCAGAGTATAAAGAAGTTTACAGATCTTGGCTTTGGGTTATTGTGAATTCCTTTTTGACAATCTGCTTCTCTTTATTCCTGCTCTACTTTTAATCCACCCAGTATACATTCATCTTTGATATTAAGGTCCTCAAGGTATTTGTCTCTTTTTTTTTTTTTCATGGAAAGGCATTTTATTTTAAATATAGCAGTGTGTCAATCCCATGTCAGTCCCAAGCTCCCAATCTACCCTTCCCCCCACCCTTCCCACCTGGTAACCATAAGTTTGTTCTCTAAGTCTGTGAGTCTATTTCTGTTTTGTAAATAGGTTCATTTGTAGCTTTTTTTTTTTAGATTCCACATATAAGCAATATCATATGATACTTGTCTTTCTCTGTCTGATTTACTTCACTTAGTATGATAATCTCCAGGTCCATCCGTGTTGCTGCAAATGGCATTATTTCATTCTTTTTAACGGCTGAGTAATATTCCATTGTATATACATACCACATCTTCTTTATCCATTCATCTGTCAATGGACATTTAGGTTGCTTCCATGTCTTGGCTATTGTAAACAGTGCTGCAGTGAACATTGGGGTGCATGTACCCTTTCAAACCATGTTTTTCTCTGGATGTATGCCCACGAGTGGGATTGCTGGGTCATATGGTAGCTCTATTTTTAGTTTTTTGAGGAACCTCCATACTGTTCTCCATAGTGGCCGTACCAATTTACATTCTCACCAACAGTGCAAGAGGGTTCCCTTTTCTCCACACCCTCTCCAGCATTTATTGTCTGCAGATTTTTTAATGATGGCCATTCTGACTGGTGTGAAATGATATCTCATTGTAGTTTGATTTGCATTTCTCTAATAATTAGCGATTTTGAGCATCTTTTTATGTGCCTCTTAGAGACATTTCTCAAGGTATTTCTCTTGACTTTCATTAGCTACTTGTGTCATGAAGTCTGCCAGGTTTTATAATCCTGGCTTATCTTAGTTTTCCGGTTGCACATAATTCTAGACTTCTGCTTGGTTTTTAACTGCCCACCCAAAGTAGACCTTATGACAGTACCTTTCTGGTGTGTACCCTTTTGTACCTTTCTCCACACTGATACAAAGTTACACACATAGATGTACATCATACACATACGGGGTTTTGAAAATAAAAATGGATTTACATTTCTTATGTATTCACTATACATATTATACCACAATTTATTTTTAACAGTAATATACCACGGACATTGTCTTGCTAATAAATGAAGCTATAACTCAGTCTTTTAAAACTGCTCCTCTGTTTCATGATATAGATTTAACCCTATCTCTGTGGATAGACATTTATTTTGTATACAGTTTCTGCCTGAAAAAACAATGTTGCAATAAGCATCATTGTACAGATTTGAATATAAAGTTGTGGCAGAAGTGTAACTGTATCACATGCTAAACGATCTGTTAATATTCGCCATACTTGTATAGAGTTTCGAATTGCAGTCACATAACACATACAGTGAAGCTAGCTAAACTCTATAATCAGAATTTTTTTTACATGAATGTACTCTCAGTTCCTTGTCTCTGGACTCTGGGTCTCTGTCGTTCCCAGTGATTACCATATTTCTAGGGGATTCTTAAGCAGATGGGTACATGGTGGTGGAGAGTAGGTAGTAACATGGCTGGGGAATTTGAGGGGGGAAAAATTCCGAGTTACCAGACAGTGAACTGCCTGTTAGGAAATACTGAAGATTAGTTTAACAGTTAACAAAAGCTGAAACTGTGGAAAATTCTTCAGCACTGGAGAGTCAAAAGAAGGTCTTCATAACCATTAAGGTCATCCTTTCTTTTGCTTTCCTCATGTTTTTGCCTGAGTTGAGTTAAAAAAAAAAACTTCTCTCAAAATTGACCTATACAAACCCCATCCATCCTTCAAAACCCCAAATGATAGTAATTCCTTTAGAAGCCATAAACCTGGGATTTAAGATTATGGCTTCTGTGGTAAGAGAGGCCTGTATTTGAATTATAACTCTACCACTTAATATCTGGATACTTCTGTGAGTTTACTTAAATTCCCAAAGCTGCCATTCTTCATTTGCGGCTTGCTTTTAGGTCCCAAAAAAGAGGTTCAGGGAGAATAGTGGAGTAGATGGTAGGAGAAAAGCCAGCCGCTCAGAGAGCTTCAGGTGTTTGATACTCTAAAGGTATTTCAGTACCTTTGAAATAGTCATTCCTATTTTTGTAAGTCTGGATATCATTAAGGCATTTTAATGATTAGAATCTTCTTATTTTGTTGAATCCCCTCTGATAATAAACTTTGATTATTTAAATTGGTAGCTTTTTAACCTTTTGGGGATCTCAGATCACTTTGATAATCTATGGAAAGCAGTGGAAAATACACATACATATAGACACATCAAATTTACAGGAAATTGCAGGGAGTTCAAGAATTGTTGAACCTATTTGAAGTGTTTTAAAGAGCTCTGGCTTTCAAAAATGTTTTCACAGAGCAAACATAACGTTCTCTTTAAGCAAAACCCCTTTAAGGAAATTGAGTTATATCAAATGCTTTGTGCATCAAGGTACAGAGTAAATAAACGAACAGAAAATAAGCAAAATAAGTCGGGTACATACATAAAACTCTCCAGATACACAGACACTCACACATGAAAAGGTATACAATTATATCAATATTATGTTAACAGCCTGTGGTAAGCTGGTTATGTGGCAGAGGCAATATATCAACCTGCATTCTATTAAACTAAATAATAGCCAGCTTTCCTGAATTTGAATATTCTAGCAATAACATTATCAATCTTTAGGTTTTAAAAATTAAAACATCAAGCATGTCTGTATTCTTTTAGAGTCAATTTTTACCTAGGGAAATTCTGATATTTTTCACGGCGGTCTCTGTAGCACATTCGACATCAAAATTCAGAAAGTATCCTTGGTGTTTATGTCCCTTTACTCTTATAGAAGGAAGTCACATTTCTGTTTGACATCTTTGTTTATTAGCCCTCACAGTTGCCACTAAATGTTTCAGATCATTTTCGAATTTCTTGATTTATAATTACAGTTCTCACTAAACTGAGACATATTAGTAGCTTTAGATGTTTTATGAAAATACATTAAGAACCCTAAGTTCCTTTAAAAACAAGATATCACATGTGTCAAAATACAATTCTCAAAATGGTAAACGCAATTCTCATATAAATAGGTACATGTCATGATTTCATTTAGCCCAAAGCTGGTTCAAAAAAAGAGGACTACAGGGCTTCCCTAGGGTATCTCTGTATCCATAGCTATATCACTTCTATATCTCTACATATAAATCTTGGTACCAGTCCTGAGTAAGACCAACTTTTCCTCTCTTAATTATGTAATTGGCAGAATCCATTCATATAAAAACTCCATCTACCCAAGATTTCTAATAATGGACCTTTTTGTCCCCGTAACTTCAGGCCAATGGCTCTAAAACTTTAGCATACATCAGACTCACCTCAGAGATTGCTGAGTGTCACCCCCAGGGTTTCTGTAGATCTGGGGTGGCACCTGGGAATTTGTGTTTCTAACAACCTCCCAGCTGATGCTGCTGGTCCAGTGTTCATACTTTTGAGAACCGTTGATTTAAGCAGAAGCTTTGCCTGAGGATCACGTGGGGCATATTAGACTTCCAAAGAAATCAGTGCAACCCCTGATTCGCTCTCTTCTTATCTCTTCTGTGTTCTTCCCATTTCCTTCCCTTGTCCCCCTCTGTACACACAAGATCATGAGCACCCAGCCTCACTCCAAGGACGCTCCTTCTGTCTGAACACCTCAAATCTCTCATAAGGGTCAAACTCCCAGTGTCCTCCCGCAGAGACCCGGCCTCCCTCGTCATTTGTTCCATTTCTGTCAGTGACCTCAATTGCACTATGAGCCAGGGCCAGAATGCTCCAAATCATGTGTTGTAAGCTAGAATGTACATTTCATGTTTTTAAAAATTATTAACAGCAGAGATTCTTTTAGTAGGGGACAGTTTTTTACCTATGGAGAACCGAAATACAATGACAGCCAGCTGCCACTAGTTTCTCAGCTTCATAAAGGGAGAGTCTCCAAAGGAAGTACATGTCCCAAGTTGTATAATTTATGAATGTTTAATGGAATAATTGTAAATCTCCTGGAAACTTTATATGGGAGCTGTTATGTGAAATAATTCATTTCAAAGCGGAGTCCCCGTGTGCGCTTGCAGTGAAAAGTATGCTTCCATCTCTCACCAGCGCTTCGTGTAGTAGAGGTTGCTCACTCTTAGAAATAGGTGATGGGGCAGAATGTGGAGTGAGGGATGCCCCTCAGGTCATTCAGATGGAGTCACCAGGATGTGTATGTCTCTTTCCAGGACCACGAAACCTCCTTCCCCAGGGCGCTCTCAGCTCAGAGACTCTCCCCACGGTGGTGCTTTCTAGATGGTGAGTGTTTCTGTATTTCCTGGAGGGGTGGGGATTGGGGAAGCCACAGGGTAAGGTATTGATGGATAGAGTGGACTCTAATTTTCCAAAAGACTATTCAGAAACCCTTCACGTGGCTCCACGTGATTGGTATTTGCATCTCAAACGCTGTGAACTTGCTGATGTTGCAACACGCTTTCCTGAAGTTATCTCCCTCAAAGCAAGTTGGTTAATCTGGCCGAACCTCTCAGCATCAGATTGCTCAAGGTGACATTTCCCTTTCATGCCCCTTTTCCACAAACGTGTTGAGTGCTAGTTTTCAGGCCAGTAGATTGATTCCATAAGCACGAGGACGGGTACTAATTGGCACGTCGCTTGCATATTATGGAACTTCCATATTATTTTCAGTAAACCATCATTTCAGGATGAGATACATTTTTGTGAAAGGGTAGGCATTTTCAGTTGTGTTCACATCTGCTCTGCTATTATTGAATGTATAATAGGTCGGTCATCTTCTGATTGGTTAATGAGCCCATTTTTCATCTCTCTCTCCCTAAATGCTGCCTAATCCCACTTTTCTACCCAATTACCCATTTTACAGTACATTCCTGCTTAGATACTTCCAGTGTATCTACTACCCGGTATCTCTCTTGTGTGTGTGGACACTTAGCTTTCACTGTAGACCTTTCTTTTGTTTAGCTTTGTGTGAATCTGAAAGGATATAAATGTGGATAAGAGAATGACAGGATGTGTGAGGGTGTGAATATTTTTTGAAGATGAGCACCTGTATCTATATCACATCTAATCCACGAAAATCATGACATCGGTTTTCATTAATGGCTTGTCAGCTGCCTCTGAAGATAATCTATACCTGCTCTTCTTCCAGGTCCTTTATTCCCTAGTGATGAGAAGCACAATCGTTTGTTTTTCCTGAATCCGCAGAGGAACAACTTATATTTAAGAAAATTACAAAAATGTATATGAATTGTTCTATATAGTCTATTTTATATACAGTCTTAGATAAAATTACAAGTGTGGCTAATGGTCTAGATATTAGTTTTACTCTAGAAATAGTTTCGTTAAAAACAGTTAACAGGTGATTGCAGTCATGGTTAAAAGAACAAAGTAGACTAAGTCCTTCTCAGGCAAATTTTACTCTGTTGCCTGCGTAAGAGGGCAAGAACCATGATTGTCTTATTTCTTAGCTCATTTCCTTTGGAGAGAAGCTACTCATTAAATATCTATGATTTCTGAATGATTATTTGCATTTTGAGTTTTTCCCTCTAGTACTATGTACTTTGTAGAAAATCTGTTTATAATATTGGACTCTGTTAGATAGATTTAAATGAGGAGGAACATAATTCTTCTGAACATTGAGAATAATCAGATTAATTTCTAGAAGCCCAAAGTTTGTCATTAAGTTGTTTGTTTGTTTTTTTCCCCTCAAACTACAGATGCAGGCAAGTCCCTTATAGGGATGCTTAAATATTTTTTTTTTTCTGTTTTAGCTTTCTTCAGACATGGCTTAAGGACTCAGTTTTAAAGTGAAATGATGCCTTTAATACCACATGTGGTCCCGAGCTCTGCATCTTCAAACTCTTTTCCAAAATGAGAATCACTTCCTCAGGAAGTCAGGCTACCTACAGTTTTTTTGTTTGTTTGTTTGTTTTATCCTAGCTCTATTTACTTGATAAATACATATTGAGTCCCAGCTCTGTTGAGGGTTCTGTGCTGATATCTTGAGACATAAAAGTAGAAATGAAACACAGATCTTTAAAGAGGCAGACATCTTAGTCTCAGAGTTCTCTGTGAAGATGGTTTTTATCAACCATGCGCAAAATGCAAATGTGCATATAGAGGTAGAAGCAACAAATTCTACCTGGGGCAAGGAGGATGGGGCTGAGGAAGGTTTCACAGAAGAGGTGGCATTTGAGTTGGTCCTTAAGACATGATGTAGTATTAAAAACATTTTATTGAAATATAGTTGATTTACAATGTTGTGTTAGTTTCAGGTGTACAGCAGAGTAATTCAGATACATATATTGGGCTGGCCAAAAAGTTCATTCGGTTTTCAGTAAAAATAAGACATTTTTTCAATTTTACCAAGAACTTTATTGAACAACGTATTCGTTAATCGAATGAACTTTTTTGGCCAACCCTATGTGTATATGTTCTTTTTCACATTCTTTTCCATTTTACGTTATTACAAGATATTGAGTAGAGTTCCCTGTGCTACACAGTGGGTCCTTGTTGGTTATCTGTTTTACATATAGTAGTGTGTATCTGTTAATCCCAAGCTCCTAATTTATCCCTCCCTCGCTTTCCCCTTTGGTAACCATAAGTTTGTTTTCTATGGGTTGAGACGTGGTTTAGGTAGGCATGTGTAGCGGGGAAGGGCTCCCTGAGCCGTGGAATAGCAGCAGCAGAGGTGTGAAGTCCTGAGTTTTTCTAAGTAGATTTAGGGACTGGCCAGTAGTCCAGCATGACTGGGATGTAAGGGTTTTAACTGTCATTGTAGGTGAGCAGGTTGTAACTTTGGTGCCAGAACGCAGGCCTCGCTGAATGCCGTATACGTTTTGTTTTTCCCTAGCTACTTCTGCTGATCGCTTTTATCGAATAGACAGATCTCAGGTAAGTTTTCCTGAGCCTCTTTGTGAAAGTGAAAAATTCCCCAGTAACTATACTTATCTTTTGCTTTTTTTTTTTTTTCCAACAAAACCACTGAAATGTGTACAAATTCTGGAATGGTTTTCATAGTTTCAGCTATGAGCTTGTTATCTGTCTTCACATGTTTTGTGATTTGTGGACTCAGGGTGATGTGGTTTGACCTTGAAGATGAATCCAGAAGATAAGTAGGCTTATAGATGTTGTCACCAGCCTGCACGCCAAATTTTCATTCACACTGCTGCTTTTACTGCTTCCTAGCCAAATTTTATGCTTTTTTAACTTTATTTCTGATTAGCAAATTTGAGACCTCAAGTGTATATCTATGTTGCTTGGTTTCAACTCTCTACTTCCCAGAGTTCAGTAATGAGAAACAAAAATGCTTATGCCCAATGATAGCTAGTGCTCCCACTGGAAAAGAAGGTACAGAATGGAATCCATTGATAAAACCAGGTGTTAGCCATGCCGCTTAGCTTTGACCGGATCCTGGAAGTCCAGGTCATCGTACATGCATGCTGGACCAAGTTGCATGTAGGGTGTCACTTCTTTGATAGTATTGGGAAGAAGAGGCAAGACCATCTCTGATTATACCTAACAGTATCCTGGTCAGAGTCCCAAACCAAGAAGGATTCAACTCTCCCCTTCCTCAGCCTCTTGCTACCATGTTGTTTCTGGGAGGGATGCCCACTGGTCAGGCCTCTGAAAATACACTGTGGTCATTTGCTGTGTCATAAAATTTCATTATTCCTCAAGACCAAGAATGCTTTGTTTTGTTATTCTTCAGATGATGGATTTGAAAATCTTATCAATCATCTGACAGACTCCTTTTTCTTCCTTAGGAACATTTGCACTTTGTGATGGAGATTTCTCAGGATGAGATTTTTATTCTGGACCCAGATATGGTGTTGTCACAGCAGGCAGGGACACCCCCAGGAATGCCTGATCTGGTGGTGGAGCAAGCGTCCGGGTGAGTGGGCTTCTTCCTTGGTGGTGTGGTGGTGAGGCTGGCCGCAGGGTGACATCGTGTCTGGTTTGGCCTTGCACTTGACATTTCTAATGAAATCAAACTATTTTGAAATACAGGTTTTCTTGTGTTTCCTTAGAGTGTAGTACAGCTGGTTCCATTCTGAGTCTGTCTTATGAATGTCTGGGTAGAATTACTCTTTCCACTCAGATCTGTATCATGTCTGAGTCTTCTTTCCTCACCACACCAGCATTTCCTACCAAACTAGAAAACACTAGTATTTGCGTTTGTGCATATACATCTGTAATGCCTGTATTATCATGTTAAAAAATGACACAGGTGGTTTGACAATTATTTTTTCCCCCACATCCTTTCTCTTCTTCCTCTCCTCCTCCTCTTCCTCATCCTTCTCTTTTTTCCTCCTGTATCAAGGCAGCCTGATACATGTAGCTATCAAGCACTTATAATTATGAGTCACATACTGTGCTAAATGCCTTTCTTATATCCCTACTATTACTTCATAGTGACTTAATCATCTTAAGTGCTCTATGTTTATTTCCTCATCTGTAAAATGGACATGATAATACCTACTCGTACAATTGTTTTAAGATTAAATGAGTTGATACATGTAAAATTAGGGCAGTTGGTGGCACTTGGTAGAGACTCATTAAAAATCGTGCTATTGAAATCATCATCATCGTTTCACAATGACCCTGCAGGTTTGGTACTGTTATTATTTTAAATCCATAGATAACAAAATTGAGGTTTAGAGAGTTTTTGCAACTTGACCAGTATTGCACAAAAAATAAAGGGGAAAAATTGAGATTTATTCCATGCTAGAGCCCATGTGTATTCTTACCACCACGTTGAACCACCAAAACATATTAACATTTCTAGATTATTTCGTAAATTCAGAAATGTTTATTTAGAGAGCTTTTTTATGTGCCAGGTACTACTAGAAGCACTTGGGAAACAACAGTGCAAAAGTAAAAACACAAAAACCTTTGCCCTTGTGAAGTTTAATGAACTTTTGTAGTTTACTGGTACATAGACGCTAAAGAGTTAAAATAAGGATTTCCCCGGAGAGCACACACACGTGCACTCAAATGGCATATGCAAATGTGTGCACACACTTATACAATATTAACAGACATATTCACTTGAGGTAAGCCTCATGCCTGTTCACCCCTGCTCACTAATTTGACCATGGCTGCAATTTCTGAGTATCCCACTCTGGCAGGCCAGCTGATAGCAGTGGTACGTCCCTAGTCTGTGGGGAGCCACGAGAAGACAGAAGTGGCGGCTGGAACAGATATACAGCTGTGTTTAGGAGCCAGAGCTAGTGATACTGGAGCTGTCCTGGCATGAAGGGAAAGCCGACAGGCACGAAGGATGGCCTGATAAAAAACCCTGGGGGTCCCAGAAGGTAGTGGGAAAGCCACATACGATAAGTCAAGACTGTCAGTTGTGGGGAAAGCAAGTGTGATGCTGTGTCCCGCTGTAGAAGCGGTAGGTGCTGGAGTCTAGGTGTCCTCCCACCCCACCTGATCGGGGCCGTAGTGTCTGATCTGATGAAGGGTGAGCCCATTTTGCCAAGCTCGCCCTGGGCTTTGCCCTCTCAGTCATTCTCTATCAGCTCTAGCTCCAGAGATAAAGTAGCCTGCAAATCCACGAGAACCTGAATCAGTCCCTTTCTTATTTCTTTTCCATTGCCCCCTCTGGAAATAAACTGAGAACTGGGAAGCTGTGAAAGAGCAAATCCAGGCTTTGTTATTTTCTAACCTGTCTTTCTACATCAGGCGCCATTGCTTCTTATCTATGTCATATTTTAAATTACTTAATCTTGAAAATTCAGTTTTCTCATCTATAAAGAGGGCAACAGCATATAAAGAGTTCCTGATGGTTGAGAAAATTAAACAGACTAATAAGGGTGAAATACCTCGTAAATACCCAATAAAGATTAATTTCCGTCCTCACATTTGGAGACAAGAATCATCCTGAGAAAGAGCAGACTGAGTCCTGTGGCTGACCTTGAATGTCTGGTGCCCTTCTCCTCCCTCCCAGAATGACAGACTGGTGGAATCCTGCCCTCCGGAAACGCATGCTGAGTGACAGTGGGCTGGGAATGATAAGTCCGTATTACGAAGAAGACTCACATCTGAAAGATTTCAGCCACTCCCGAGTGCTACAGTAAGAGCTCTTTCTGTCTCTTGTCCTGTGTACCACTGGGGTTGCTGGGAGAGGATTCTGTGGGGTCCTAGCCAGTGGGAAGGATTCTCTTCTCAGTGGTGCTCCAGCTGTCTCCTGATTGTGTCACCCTGTTCACCTTGCTCCCTTTTACCCACCCCGAAGCTCCCAGTGGAGCCTCGCTTTCCATTTCTCTTGTTCCCGAGCCTCAGTGAGACCTTGCATATGGACCTACACCTACTTTGAACCTCACCAGGGTTTGCTTTACTGGAACCCAGTGTTTACCGGATGCCCCTGTGTCTGCCATATTGTGAGGACATGCACGAGAGTGACATGAGTAGTTTGGAAGTGACATAGAGTGTTTTATTTGTGTGAAAATTTTGATGTGCTGTGACAGGTCAGTTTCATGAGTCTCCAGTTCTGAGCCTCTGGCTGTGATGTGTAATATTGCCAGGTGGTTTTGATGGCTGAGGTGCAGTGCTTGTACCCTCTCTGGGTAAATGATGCAGCATTTGTTCAAAGGTCAGGAGAGTGGGTGTGCTTTCATCTGAGGGATGGGTACTGAGTTTTGCAACAGTGTTGGTACACTCGTGTCCCGAGAATCCTCCCTCCTGTCACCCCTCCTTGCAGGAGCAGGTTCAAGGTGCACCCTGTGGTCATGGACAGTCATTTGCACCCATTGTTTGACTCCAGTCCAGTCACCCCATCTCAGAGGTTGTATAAGTTCGTTGGAATTCGTGAGATCAGGCTGGTTTCCGGTCCGATTCAAGGTCCTAATCGAATAGGGACAGTGACCTTGTAACTATGCAGTCTTACCATTTTTACAAAATAACAAGACGATTGAGATTCTTAGAAGCCTAGGGTTAACAGAAGAGGCAGGGCAATGCATTGTTTCTAAGACCGGAGGCAATTTTGGTGTGACAAAGGGGAGGAAAATGAGAAATCTGAAGCTAATTATTTTGATGGTAAAGGTTCTACTCAGACACCCCAAGGGCAAAAGGTGATTTCGTTTTAATTGCTTCTCTATACCACCTCTTGTTCTGTTGTGTGAAGAGTGGAAAGGAAAAAATGAATTACTATGGATTTTCCTTTTTAATTAAACCGTGTTGTTAGTTTCTGATGGCAATTTGCTTGCTTACAATTCAGGGCATTTTTTTCATTTCTTTTGTCTATGGAATTGATGCTTGTGAACCAGGCTGAGTCAGCCACCCACTGACAGCTAAAAAAGTGACCATCTAGCTTCGGGCAGGTTTATTTGAAAATTAGGGTTTTAATTAGCCATAGAAATAGAAATTAAGACTAGAAAAACCAGATGAGTGTTTCAGTTATTCTTATACACGGGCTGTTTCCAAAAGTGGAAACAAAAGCTCAGGCACATGAGCTCAATCTAGTTTCCTATGCCTTGATTTTTCTGTGTATAGTATGTTAATATGTGTATCATGATATGTGAGATTATTTCTAAGACAGTAACTATTCTTTCCAAGAATCGCAAATAAATGTACCATTTTATATAATAGTCAAGTTCTTAAAACCCTTTATCAAAATCAACTCTTATTTTTTATTCGGGTTATATTATCCTTTTAGGAATTTCTCTTCATATTTTATTGATCTTCAATTGGCAGATACTAGTTTTCCTGGATATTTATACTACCTTATGCCTTAAATGCACTAGAGCAGCTGACTCCTTTTAAAAACATTTTTCTGTCAAGTAACTTAGAAAACAAACATTCACTTCTAGCTTTGAGTCTTTCCAGCTGAACCTCCAGATATTGTGTAACAGAGACAGGCTGTCCCCTCTGGGCTCTGTTTGAACCTTTGACTCACAGGATGTACGAACAAAATAAAATGGTTGCTTTAAATCATTTACATACTTCACCTCACCCAATTTGTCTATTAATTCTGAAAATTTTTGTGTATGTGTGTTCATTAATTCCTTTAGGAAGAACATCTCTTTATTTACTTCAGAGAGCATCTTTGATACACATAAGTATAATTGCAGTTACGGAACAATGGAATTATGTAATAATATATATTTTATACAGATATGTAATGTATAATAAGGTCAGTAATAGCTAGTATTGATACTTGCTATGTGCTTTGCACTATGTTTAGATTATCCTTAACTCTTTCACCAACTTTTAAATCTCACATTGCTTAACAGATAAATGAACTGAAGCTCATAGAGTTTAAAATATTCATCTTAGGTCACCCAAGATAACAGTGTGGGAACTGTGGTTTGAGTGAGGTCTGCTTGACTTCTGACTCTACCATACTGCACTGTTTTCCCGAAGGGCCAGTGCAAAGGCAGGGTGCCCAGAGTCCCAGGGCCCAAGAAAGGTTTCCTTTGATAGCTATCTTTATAAGCATTTGTAAGGTGAAAAATTCTACAATATAGGAAGACTACATATGCACATTAAGTATGTACAGCTGCAAATTTACCCACAAGTAAATATGGTTGAGAACTAATTGAAAGCGTTTTTTTCTTTAAAAAAAGAGATTGAAACAAAAAATAAAGATAGGCTTTTATTTAAACATTATTAAATATGTGTTAAATATGCCCCAATCTAAATAAGCTTAAACATTATATGAAAAATACTAATGTGCCAACAACACTGAACTATCATGTTATTGTTTTATGTTATTACTTGCATTAAATCTTTCTATCCATAGAACATACAGTAGCATAAAAATATATATTGTTTTTTGGGGTTTTTTGTTTTGTGTTATCTCTTTACTTTTCATCACCTGTATTGAACAGTGCATACACTTTTAGGACTTGCCACTTCATGCAACATCAAATGTTTAAAATTCATTCATATCGATGTTACGGAATGCAAGTTTGTGTGCCCAATGCACAGTAAGGCCAAACAATGAAACATCAGAGTTCGGAGCAGAGAAAAGTTTATTGCAGGGCCAAGCAAGGAGAATTGGTGGCTTATGCCCAAAAGACCCAAACTCCCCGAAGGGTTTCAGCAAAGCATTTTTAAAGGCAACGTAGGGGAGAGGGGGTCTCAGGGTATGTGATCAGCTTGTGCACAGTTCTCTGATTGGTTGATGGTGATCAGTTCTTAGGCACCAGAAAGTCTGTGGGGCTACTTGCCCATGATCATCAAGTAGTTAATTTCTTCCATTTGGTGGTGGTTTTAACATCTGAAAAAGTCTGGAAGTATGCATCAGATACTATTATCTAGGTACTTCAGAGAGGAGCTACAGCAGAAGATATGGGGGAGGGGTCTGTCCTGGGACGGCCTCATAGAGTCCTCCTGGGTTACATTGATATATGTAGATTTTAAGTCATTTAATTTGGTATAGAATATTGTGTTATACAAATATGCCATAACTTATTCCTCCATTTAGATATTGATTTCTAATATTTTATTATTTAAAAATACACTGAGGGCTTCCCTGGTGGCGCAGTGGTTGAGAGTCCGCCTGCCGATGCAGGGGACACGGGTTCGTGCCCTGGTCCGGGAAGATGCCACATGCCGCGGAGCGGCTGGGCCCGTGAGCCATGGCCTCTGAGCCTGCGCGTCCGGAGCCTGTGCTCCACAACGGGAGAGGCCACAACAGTGAGAGGCCCGCGTACCGCAAAAAAAAAAAAAAAAAAATACAGTGAACATTCTGCGTGTGTCCACCTGTGTCGTAGGGTGTATATACAGTTTCAACATTTTTTAAAATTTTTATTTATTTATTTATTTTTGGCTGCGTTGGGTCTTAGTTGCGGCAGGATCTTCATTGAGGCACGGGGGATCTTTTTTTGTTGCTGTGCTCGGGTTCTTCGTTGAGGTGCGTGGGCTTCTCTCTAGTTGTGGTGCGTGGGCCCTATAGTTGTGGCATGCAGGCTTCTCTCTAGTTGTGGCATGTAGGTTTTCTCTCTCTGTAGTTGTGGTGCGCGGGTTTCAGAGCGCATGTGCCTTGTAGTTTTGTGGCACGTGGGCTCAGTGGTTGTGGTGCAGGCTCAGTTGCCCTGCAGCATGTGGGATCTTAGTTCCCCAACCAGGGATCCAACCCATGTCCTCTGCATTGGAAGGTGGAGTCTTTTTTTTTTTTTTTAATAAATTTATTTATTTATGTTTGGCTGCGTTGGGTCTTCGTTGCTGTGCACGGGCTTTCTCTAATTGAGGCGAGCAGGGGCTACTCTTTGTTTTGGTGTGCAGGCTTCTCATTGTGGTGGCTTCTCTTGTTGCGGAGCATGGGCTCCGCATGGGCACCGCATGGGCACGTGGGCTTCAGTAGTTGTTGCGCGAGGGCTCAGTAGTTGTGTCTCGTGGGCTCTAGAGCGCAGGCTCAGTAGTTGTGGCTCATGGGCTTAGTTGCTCTGGGGCATGTAGGATCTTCCTGGACCAGGGCTCGAACCCGTGTCCCCTGCATTGGCAGGTGGATTCTTAACCACTGCCAATGGGAAGTCCCAAGAAGGTGGATTCTGTACCACCAGACCACCAGGGAAGTCCCTATACAGTTTCAACTTTGGTCAGTATTGCACAATTTACCTTCCCATTAGGAATATTTAAGAATCAGTATGTGAAGGGACCTGAAGAATTATTGTAATATTCTAGGTACACCTGGCATCTATTGCTTTCAGCCTTAAAGCCCCAGTCAACTTGGAGATAGTAAAAGTTCAATTTTAACATCTTGTTTACCAGGCTAAATAATTCTATTAAAAAAAAAGGGAAATTTTAAATTCTTAAAACTGAAAATACTGTTTATCAGAATTTGCAGGAAATGACAGAAGTGGTATTCACAGAATGATTTATGACTCTAAATCATTTATCAAGAGAAAAATGATTCCATACAAATAAAGCATTCAATTTGATAAACTGGAAAAAGACTCAGAGTAGAGAACAAAGAAACAAGAGTGAAGAGAAATAATAAAGATAGAAATCAATGACAAGGAGAATAAAACAGACAAAATAAATGATTAACCAAGAATAAAATTTTTAAAAATTGGTTCTTTCGAAAGGTAAATAAGAGACAGAATTCTGAGAAGGTTAATTTTAAAATACAGGAGATAGAAAGGAATGCAACTCCAGTGCTTTCCCAGCTCATTCTTCCTCCATGGCACCCAGTCAGCATCTGCTCAAGAGACCTTTCCCCTCTAAACTCTAACTGACCCAACCTACCCCCACCCCAGTCCCCCGGAGAGGGGAGCAGGGCTCCTCAGGGTTTTCTCATAGTTTTAACTTTAGCTTCTAAGATTCATCAGCCTCCCTCCTACTTCAGGGAGAGCAGACAGAATGAACAAACAGAATGAAGTAGATTTCTGTTATTACTGGCACTGGTTACATTTATATTAAAATTCCATTTAGATACGTTACAATTTTTAAAGAAAGATTTATAGATTCATCCCTTGGTATCTGTGGGGAATCGGTTCCAGGACCAAAATCAATGGATGCTCGAGTCCCATAGTCAGACCTCTGTATTTGCAGATCCACATCTGCAAATTCAACCAACTGTGGATCATAAACTTAGTACACGATCCACGATTGGTTGACTCAGGATTTTGGAACTCATGGATACGTACATACATACATATGTATTATATATATATATAATGTATGTATCTGTAATAACTTCATTTTTCTCCTGTCTTCAGCTATTTCCTTTACCCAGTTTCTTGTTTGGAACTTTAGGTGATGGCCTGATTCTAATATATGTAGCTATTTCATGTCTGTGTGTGTATATGTGTGTACTGTCTACTTATATACAAGTCCTCTAGGGGAGACTACAATTCCAAAGAAAGATATACAACACATATAGGATCTTCAAATCCTATGAACACAATAAAAACAATATTTTTTAAAAATAAATTTATTTATTTTATTTATTTATTTTTGACTGCATTGGGTCTTTGTTGCTGCGTGTGGGCTTTCTCTAGTTGCGGTAAGCGGGGGCTACTCTTTGTTGCAGTGCAGGGGCTTCTCACTGCAGTGACTTCTCTGGTTGCAGAGCACGGGCTCTAGGCACACGGGCTTCAGTAGTTGTGGCATGCAAGCTCAGTAGTTGTGGCTCGGGGGCTCTAGAGCGCAGGCTCAGTAGTTGTGGCACACAGGCTTAGATGCTCTGCGGCATGTGGGATCTTCCCGGACCAGGGCTTGAACCCATGTCCCCTGCATTGGCAGGTGGATTCGTAACCACTGTGCCACCAGGGAAGCCCCAGAAACAATCTTTAAGAAAGAATTTTGAAATAAATTAGAGAGAAGTGGTTGACTCACCCTCTTACTGCTAGGACCATAAGGAATTTGTCTTTAAGTTAAAAAAAAAGTTTTCAGTGTCTAAGAAAGTGCTACCAAAATAACATGTTTCTGGAAACACATTCGCTCTCATCATTAATTGAACCACCACAATTCATAACAAGACTATATTTCATTTGGGCAGGAGATTCATAAGGAAGTAATTAACTAAAATTTTAGCAGACAGAATCTGATTCCAAATGAAGACTTTTCCCAACTTTATGATCTATGAGATAAAAAAAGAAAAATAGGCACTGAGTGAAAACTCTAGTATATTCTTTCCAAGTCCTCTTTGAGGAGAGGACAGACTTACCCCTGAACTTACCTCTGAACCTCTGGGTTAAGGGAAAACAGGTAAAGGGACTGCAAGGTATTGTTTAGTTTATGAATAAAAATAATCTTTTCTAGTTCTTATGTTTTGTGGTTTGTGCAAAACCCCCAAAAGAAAAAGAAAAGGAAAAAATGCACATGTTCTTAGTATCTCCAAGTCCTGAGTCTAGAAGAGCTAAGGTGAAGGTCACACAGGTAAAAATAAAAGATCTTGCCACTGGATTAAGACACTGGGGAGACAGTGTAGGGAACCACCAAAGGCAGACATTCAATCCAGACATCTGTGTACTCAGGTATCTGTTACCTGCTTAGCTTAAGAAGGGTTGATGGATTTTTATGATCAGTGGAGCATTTCTCTCTCTAACAAGAGACAGAGTTATGAAAAATTGAACTATAATGTATCTGGTCTGATTTATGACTTCACTGGAATCTAAAATGGGTTGAGCCATTCAGTTAGTCATTAATTTATTGAGAAAATATGTATTCCGCACCTTCTGGGTAGAAGCAATACATATACCTAGGCATTGACGATGTAAAACTAAATGAGAAATTATTGTCTTTGAAGAACTTATATTCAGAGGGGAAATAATAAACCAATTATTATAGTTCCCTGTGATAAGTGCTATAATGGATATATGCGTAGAGTGTTCTGGAAACAAGAGGAAAGAGAATTTGCTGCTTTCTCCAGATTTCACTTTTTTATTTTTATATGAAAAGGATGACTATTTAAAGAATTAATGAAAACGCAAGCCACTAAGAAAAAAAGAGGCTTTTTAAGGGCTCTGTGCTTATTTTCTTCAACTTTTGCCCATGAACAGGTATCTGCTTTTCATCATTATATCACCAGAAATACCTCTCAAATAATTCAGTACTCCCTGACAGTTGCATATCACTCTACCTAATGTGTATTTAAGGATGTTTGTACAACCTGGCAAGTTATTTAGGGATATTCAAAACAGCTAACAATACTTTAAACTGAAAAATTGACCTTTTTTAGTGTAATCTGTAATTCTGAACCATCCTATCAAGAAGATAGCCCTGAAATTCACCTCTTCCCAAAACTCAGAAGTTCTGGACTGAACATAGGAGTAATAGCTTCATGCCTCTCTTATCTCCAGCTATTTCCTTTGCCCAGTTTCTTCTTGGAACGTTAGGTGATGGCCTGACTCTAAAAATAAAGGTTAATTGCGCTTATTGTCGAAGCTCCAGGTTCTCAACAGGAAGACAGACTATTGCGCCGTGATTTTGGTTGTGGAAATATCCTTCGAGCATCACAATCAGATAAGACGGAGAAAATTAATCCTCTTAGTGGGAAACAGGTTTTGCTGGAATGTATCTTAGGGATGAAATCAGTGCTCTCAGGATAGAGACGGTCCCTTGCATGACTGGTCTAACTCTTGCTCTCCCTGGCTAATCACTCAAGCTGGAAAAACTGCCATTTAGCTGACATGTATCTTCCTTTCTTCTTTTTTCCCTAACTTACCTCCAGTCATTGCCCTCTCTAGCCAAGCACATAATGATACTATGTCCCTTTACGTGGGCAAAATAATTAATAAGGAATTTTGCTCTGTTCTTTCTATAGTTGCTCCTCAATTTGATCCAGGGAATTAACATAGTAAAATAATAAAGATGCACTGAATCCCTGACTCAGGGAACCCTTGCTATTTTACAAGCGAGCAAGTAAAAGGTAACTCTGGTGGGTATTAGGGGTTGTAGGTGCCCTGTTGATAAGCACAGCGGTGCGGTGAGGGGAGGGGGAGGAAAAATTGTTTCTAGGAGCCTGTGCAGTGAGATGTTAGCGTGTCTCCCATGCATCTCTGGACTATTTTGGTTGTGTTAGTGAAGTTTAGTTCTTGAAGAGGTTTGGGATGTTCTTTGGACGGAGGGGAAGAAACTTGGTATGTGGGGAACCATAAACCATCAAAATTTTATGGATGAAACAGAATTCTCAGATTTCCAACTAAAGGAGACAAGGCAAAGCCAGAGCATTAGGAAATATGGGGGCAATTTGTGTAGAAAAGCACTTTTCTTGAGTTTCCTAATAGGTAGAGAGCAGTGGAAAGGGCCTCTTAGGAAATTATTGAGTCTTTTTTTTTTTTTTTAATTTATTTTTGTCTGTGTTGGGTCTTTGTTGCTGCACGCGGGCTTTCTCTAGTTGCAGAGAGCGGGGGCTACTCTTTGTTGCAGTACGCGGGCTTCTCATTGCGGTGGCTTCTTTTGTTGCAGAGCATGGGCTCTGGGTGCACGGGCTTCAGTAGTTGTGGCACGCGGGCTCAGTAGTTGTGGCTCGCAGGCTCTAGAGCGCAGGCTCAGTAGTTGTGGCGCACAGGCTTAGTTGCTCTGCAGCATGTGGGATCTTCCCGGACCAGGACTTGAACCCATGTTGCCTGCACTGGCAGGGGGATTCTTAACCGCTGTGCCACCAGGGAAGCCCCAGAGTCTTCTTTAAAAACAGAAGAGATTACTATTTCCTTCCAACAACACGCTCTGCCTTAGGGCATTAAGGAAAGCAGGTCAGAAGTAACAAGAGTCTTTTGTGACAAAATCACTTAAGCACCATTCTAAAATGGGGAAAATAACTCCATCTCCCTCTGCACTGGGGAAGTTAGAGTGAGTATTGTTATGCCAACATAGGAAGGGGAATTTTTGTTTGTTTTCACTGGCTGTGCTACAAGTGGAGGCTTGGACACACAAGAGAGCCCCTCTTATTCCTCTGTCTTGTGTCCCCTGGGAGCAGCCCTGTGCTGGTGCAGGGTCACAGTACAGTCCATTTTTGTGCGGTCAGTCCTCTCTTCCTTGAAACAGTGGCTGGATCTTCCTTGAGGACTTGACATTGAAATCTCATCAGTTTGGAAAATAGGGATGGTAGGGTATGTTGGACGGGATTCAAGCTAGAAAAAGTTGGCATAGATGCAGGGAATGTTAGTTCTACAAAACGATGCCACGTCTCTCCTCGAGGGCCCAGTTTTTTTAAGCAACGGGATTAAAATTTAGTCAAGAGTGATAAGAACCATCCCCTGGGAATGCTGGC
The DNA here is from genome assembly GCF_002837175.3 of Physeter macrocephalus. NCBI lineage: Eukaryota > Metazoa > Chordata > Mammalia > Artiodactyla > Physeteridae > Physeter > Physeter macrocephalus. The sequence continues at coordinate 16,421,088 of NC_041218.1, forward strand.
AAATGTCCCTGCCGTCAGGAAAGTGCCCACAGTTTCTGAGGGCTCCAACAATGATTTTCCTTCCTTTCCAAAAGGGGGCAAATACGCAAAGTTAAGTGTCCTGTCATGTCACTTTCAGAGGACCCCACCCTGTGGACCATGGTCCTCGACACGTGCCCCATCACTGGGCTTCCATGGCAGGTTTTGGCAATGGAAGGGAAGGTGGGAGGCAACTTCTCTTTCCCACAGATGGCCACTTTATAAGGGTGCCCGTCAGGACCTGAGCTAAATATTTGTTTCTCCCTCTAACAATCAGAGAAGAGGCTGTAGTTTCTCCTAAATATGACTTTGGTACATCTACCTGTGACCTGAAATATTGCTACGTGTCAGTCCTCTCTCCAACACTGGTCCTGGGACTAACCCTCCAAAGGCTGCGCGCATCTCCTCGGAAGGTCACTGAGGAATCAGCTCACTCCTGGCTCCCTCTTTCCCGCCTCCCTACCTCTGCAGAGAGGACCGGGCCTTCAGGGAACACCAGTGAGACAGCGCTGGGGAGAGCAAGTGAGCCTCTGTGTCCTGTTCCCCGTCCCATTCGCCCCACTTCCTCAGAGCCCAGTGCGTTCAATGTTCGGAGGTCTGTTGCAAGGTTTCAGCTGTCTCCTGACAGCCCCTCTAACCACTCACCTCCAAAATAACCCGTCCATCCTTTTGCTTCTTCCTCAAACTCCCACCAGACCTCTTGTTTGCTCAGTGTGTCGGCCTCAGTGTGAGTCATGTGATTAAATTGATTTGAAGGGTGAAGGATAATTTTGAAATCCTTCTAAAAGTATTTGCCTGTGAGTCTCAGGTTGGAGAGATATTGACCAGTTATCGCCCGGTGTGCTCAGGAGCGGGGTCAGAGGTGTGAAGGGGGTGCATTTATCGCTCTTGGAAATGGGAGGTTGTACAGAGTGGAACTTCTCTCAGAAGCCTCTGGGGACCTCTGAACCCACAACCCCGAAGAGACCAGGGTAAGGAATAGCTCTACAATGTAGAGAAGCTGCTTACTTGGAATTCAGGGAAAGGGGGACCACGTTTTCCCTTTTCCTAACTTTTCTGGCTCTTGAGCTGATCACCAAGCATAAGAGCAACTACAACAACAGACATTACTTTACGACTTTGTCCAGTGCTCCCTTTAATGGTAGCCTCACCCAATAGCCCCCTTGGAATCTCCTTGAAAGTGGGAGATTTCTAAGTGGGAACGTTGTAAGTTCAGTATCCGCCGCAGGTTATAGTTAAGCACGTAGGAGTGCTTAATATTCAAACGTTGGATCAACTGAGTTGTTCTCAAAAGAGTCTGTGGAGCCCGTTTTCACTTCTTGTACCATGATTTATTTGCATCAACTTATCGTTTTCTCTTAGAGCTCCTTTCCTGTTTTGGGTTGTTTATAGTATATCACATAAAAATACAAAATATATCACTTAGAAACTGCACCTTCCTTGGACACAGAAGAGTTGGGCAGAGAGAGAGACTTTTTTTTAGATTTTGTTTCCCATGCCAGTGTTTTGAACATGAATTCCCTCTTCTGAGAAGTGGGTTAGCTGGGAGGAGATTTTGATAGGAAAACTTCTGGAATATATTATAGTTTTCTTCAGGAGAAGTGCCAAAGCAGCTCCCACATCCGCCTGTTTTTTCTTCCATTTTCCAATGCTGGATTCAGAAATCCGTATTGCATTTCATAAAAATAATTAGCTGTGGGTAAGCCCTTGCTCAATTGCCTTGGCTCCACAAGGTAGATATTGCCTGTCCTGAATCATGTGATACGTGAGAGGGTCGTTTGTATAAGTTTCTTGTGTTAATACCAAACGTAGCACTCATGTGATTTGCCCTCACAATTTAGAGCTTCCTGTTTCAATTTATGGTTAAAAAAAAAAAAAGTCCACACTTAAAAAACTCCAGATGGATGGCATCTCAACAGCAGTTGTTGGCCAGGGCTCCCAGAGTCATTAGCCTAAAGCCGGCAGCTCTTTCTAAAAGATATTCCCTGCTGATACTCCCCACCAGGTCTCTGCAGGTATATCTTCCTTGATCAGATTTTAGAATAACATGCCTTTTCTATTCCTTTAATCCCTTTTTAGAAATTAGGCAGGCAACTATATTGCAAAGACCGATTTGTAATATGAACTATCACATCTGTCTCTTCTCTGCATGATTGTACAATGTCTGATGCACAATTTTTTGGTAGTTTTTACATCTTCAAAAGGTTAAAGTATTTCCCAGGAGTGTTCATATTTTACATAATAAAAAGCGTGATGGTCAATTTTTCATGTTTAATGAACTTGGTCTGTATTAGGTTCTTCCAGGTCATCTCTCTTTTTTAAAAATCTCTTTCTTCTTGTAGCCAACGCCCACTTTTGTCCGTTTCTCCTCATCTCTAACCATGCATTTCAAAGAAACTCCTTCCCCTCATTTTGTTGCAGTTCTTAGGGATGAATAGTAGGTGGCAGTAAAATTTCAAGCTCAAAGGGCATTGGGAGTTTCTTCCTCACACTCTGCAGACTGATTAAGGAGGGTGTATAGAAGAAATTGAATCGTACAGGCCGGTGATAAAACAGTGCTGTCTGCAAAACACCAAATATAACTAAACACGGGAACTTATTAAAAAGGACATTTCAGGTACAGCTCACGTTGGGATCATCTTGGATAGGAGAGTCTTAATAGGAAATTATGAGCATGAACAGAATTAGAGGAAATTTACATCAAATGAAGAACTCCCCAGGCAGCCTCTATTATTTGAGTTCTGGAACTTATTTCCCTACCTCCACACAAACGCCCATCTCTCTCTCCTTCCTCTTTCCACAACCCTCCCTTCTGTTGGTGGTGAATGTTACCTTTGAGGCTGCTTGGCAAGTCCTGAATGGGTTTGTGACCAGTTGAATAGAGAATGTGTTTGTCTTTCTCTCATTTCAGTGCCACTTTGTGTGGTTGCTGTACCTTTCGTCTCTTTTGCTCTCATTCTCGCCTGCTCTCTTACTGTATGTGCTTTGTTCATTGTCTTAATAGCAATATTCATAATTAGAGGGAGGAAAAGCAAACAGAGAGGATTGTATAGTTGATGGAGGTTCTCAGTGCTAAGGGATTCCTGGTTCTATTTTATCTAGTTAGAGATGCGTAGGGCCTGCAGTGATGGTGGTGAAGATGTCAGCTAGACCTATGATCTCACTGTTGCTCCCTCAAACCCTCAAAATGATGTCGTAGGTTGGGCATAGCAGTCCTTAGGCAATGCATGTCCTTGAGGGACGCTCAAGGGAGAAGCCTATTGCCCAGAGATGATTACCTATAGCCATGCTTTGAGACCATATTAGATCATCCCTTGGCTGGCTTGACTTAAATGAAAGTTCTTTGTCCATCAACAGTTTCAGGAAATAAATTGAATTTCTGTAGCTTCATCAGTTCAAGGTAAAACAGAAGCAAAACAAAGATGGTGTTTCTTCAGCAGTGGTGTGTGGACCCTTGAAATGTGCCTGGAAGGGATGTCCAGCTGGGAAATCAGTTTCCACTTGAGACATTACTCAAGAGTTTGTTAACAGACAACTAGAAATAGTGGTCCAGGCAGGAAACAGAGTCCAACCTGGGGAACTTTGCCCAGGCCTGAATGTTCTTAATGTTCTTCAGTAGGAGCAGGTGCATCAGCCCATGATGGGAGGCTGTGTGTACAGAGATACTGGCTTTCACCAAAGTGTAAGAAAGGTGGATGAGATGAGCCCAGGGAACTTTCAGGGCTGTGGTCAGGAGAGGGAAGAAGAAATGAAAGTAGAATGACAAAGGAGAGAGGGAAACAACATTCAGAGTTGATATAAAGCTAGAAACCAGATACTTCTCTTTCTCTTCCTGAGTAGGTTGGATGATCCACCCTGTGCTCATAGAAAGTAGTGTTTTTGATGTGGTCCTCATCCGAAGAACTAGAGGGTAAAGAGGAATGTTAGGCATGACAAGGAAAATTGGTGAAATATATGCAGAGAGAGTTGCTTTCAGTGTGCAGTCATGGACTGGCCTGTTCACGAGGATTTCGCAGCTGAGGGTGGTTTATTTGCAGTGTGCCAGGCGGAGTCTAGAGGTAGCACAGCTTCTAGACCACCCTGCCATTCCTCCTGTGTTTTCTCTTTTAATTGCATGATGGTAACCAGGAAATGAAGGGCCTTGGTTCCTCCAGCCAGGCCTGTGGGTTGGTATGAATATCGCAGAGCTCCCTCCCCGACCACAGTCTTATAGAAATAATCCGTGGCTAAGTATTTTCAGAATATGAATCTCTGCTTTTGTGCCTATTCAGATGCCTCTTACACCTGTCCTATATATATATATATTTTTTTTTTTTGCGGTACGCGGGCCTCTCACTGTTGTGGCCTCTCCCGTTGCGGGGCACAGGCTCCGGACGCGCAGGCTCAGCGGCCATGGCTCACGGGCTTAGCCTCTCCGTGGCATGTGGGATCCTCCCGGAC
>NC_041218.1:16425615-16448238 GCF_002837175.3 Physeter macrocephalus
TTCCCGGACCGGGGCACGAACCCGTGTCCCCTGCATCGGCAGGCGGACTCTCAACCACTGCGCCACCAGGGAAGCCCTGTCCTATATTTTTATTCCAAGCTCACTTCTATGTGGTGGCCCCTTTGGTTGCCAACTCCCCACCAGGAGCTGGTTTAGAAAATCTCAGTGGAGGGTATATGTGTTGGGGACACTGGGGAAGGAGATTAACATTCATTTGTGGGTGATTCTCTCCAAAAAGTAACAGACCCATATAGGTGGGTCCCCCAGTATTCATCTAATCTATTTTTAGGAAAGAATATGTAAAATGGATAGTCTATTGACCTCTCTCTCTCCAAGGGAGGGAATGATACAGATAGTCCATGGGCCAAGGGCCAAGTAGGGAAGTCATGGATGCTATTGAATTAAAGCCATGAGATGAAAAAATTAAAAGCAAAATATTTTATAGAGGCTTAAAAAAAGTAGAGTCAGGACAGTACTACTCAAATAAAAAAAGAGAGATGTGGATGGACCTAGAGACTGTCATACAGAGTGAAGTAAGTCAGAAGGAGAAAAACAAATATCGTATCTTAATGCATGTATGTGGAATCTAGAAAAATGGTATAGGCGATCTTATTTGCAAAGCAGAAATAGAGACACAGAGATAGAGAACAAATATATGGACACCAAGGTCGGGAAAGGGGGTGGGGTGGGATGAATTGGGAGATGGGGGTTGACATGTATACACTATTGATACTATGTATAAAGTAGATAACAAATGAGAACCTACTGTAGAGCTCAGGGAACTCTATCTACTCAATGCTCTGTGGCGACCTCAATTTGAAGGAAATCCAAAAAAGAGGGGATATATGTATACGTATAGCTGATTCACTTTGCTGTACAGTAGAAACTAACACAACATTGTAAAGCAACTGTACTCCAATAAAAATTAATTTTTTTAAAAGAAGGTATTGTGTTAGGAAGAGCTTGGAGATTTCATGGAGACTGCCAAGAAAATGCCCGTATCTAAAATGTATTGCAAAGCATTTCACCACCTCATAAAGGCTGAACTAGTCGTGATGCCCAACATCTCCATTCTAGGTTTATTGATTGAAAACAGTAAAACATCGCAAGTAGTGCAATATTTCTTAAAGACTTTCACTATCCTAACTAGGACAATCTTGTGCTCTTATTGTTATGACATTGCTGGTAGAACACTGGGCACATTTTTCAGTGTCCTTCAGCCTTGTGATTCATCTACTGGAAAGATTAGAGGCTTTGAAGGGAAACATGCTGATGGAAGGCAATCTACACAACCGTTTTTGTGTTTCTTAGACATTCCTTGTGTCTTAGTGATGACAAGGTCTAGAAGCAGTGCTGTCCAATACAGTAGCCGCAGCTGATGTGTACTCTACGTCTCATTCCCTCAGATTCTTGATATCTGCGTACATTAATCTTGTAAAATAATTCATTCCAGGATGTTATAGCTGTATTTAAGTGGATAATTTCATATTTTCTGTCTTTTCCTTGGGAACAGAGGAGAACAAACTCATCCCCTTGGGGACCTTGGAGACATTCCTGAAGATGACTGTCTCGAACACAGATTTTTTTTTTTTTTTTAACTTTATTGCTTTAAGAATTCAAGCAACTTTTGCTTTGGGATCTATAATATGGCTGTGCCTGTTTCAGCATAAAAATAATATTTTACCAGTTAAATTTTATAATTCCCCATCTAAAAATGGTGTCTTACTTTCCTGAGGCTTCCCTTATTTTCAAGTTCCCATGTGTACCCTAGCTGGAGAAGTCTTGCCTTCATTTAAAAGGAAAGAAAAATATGGATATTCAATTAAGCAGGGTTAACATTGGGAAGGGGACTTTCACTAGCAAGTGTTCCAATTAAAATTATAGAAAAATAAATCAAAGTGGTTAAAAAGCAAAACACTTGCACAAAGCAGATATTTGAAGGGATGAATAAATGAATGGATTCTTACTTAATATAGTTTAAATTGTTATTCACTTCCCCTTAATCCCATTTTTCCCACTGCAGTGGTGACACTGTGGGAAAGCCTGCGGGTGTTTTCTATAACTTAATAGTTCAAAGATCTGGGCAAACCTTTGCTGTTTTCCTCCGCTGTCGTCTTTTAGCTATATTTTTGACCATTGTGTTTCTTCTTTAAGTTTCTGTTCACAGAGACTCTGTTTCCTTCCCTTGTTTTCTTCCTTCCTCCCTTCCTTTCCTTATTCCATTTATCCGTTTCATGGAGATTTGTTAACAGTTTTTCCCTGCTTCGTGCCAGGGAAAAAATCATCTTTTTAGGATGTTCTCAGCCTGAGTTTTGTTTTTCAGAAGATCCTTGTCCTGCTCTCTTCTCTGGGTATTTTTGTGTAGATGTCATGATGGTTCCTTTTTGTTCATTACTCATATTTGTATTGGGTGAGTTCTTTTTGGAACCACTAGTTTGGATGGATAATTAGGGATAGTGGGTTGGTGTGTTTCCGGAAGCTTGACTTTGAATCTTTTGTCTTCAGACTCTTTCTTAGCAGCTCTCTCCTCCAGGGTTTTGTGGGTTTTTTTGTGGTACGTGGGCCTCTCACTGTTGTGGCCTCTCCCGTTGCGGAGCACAGGCTCCGGACGCGCAGGCCCAGTGGCCATGGCTCACGGGCCCAGCCGCTCCGCGGCATGTGGGATCCTCCCAGACCGGGGCGCGAACCCGGTTTCCCTGCATCGGCAGGCGGACACGCAACCACTGCGCCACCAGGGAAGCCCCTCCTCCAGGGTTTGATTCTGCTACTGAATGGCTCAGAGCGGAGGGCTTTCTGTCATAGGTTTTGTGGTCCGTGATGTAACTCATGTCTCCTCAGTTAAGATTGAAACATTCTGTCTCCCTGAAACTTGGTCCAATTTTACTATACTTTAGCTGCTCTTCTTCATATATAATAATTTCAGTTTAGGGACATCTTCTAGTTTAGCCAAAGATGATACTTCCTTTTCTGTTTCTTATTCTCCCTGTTATTTTCCATGAATTTCAAAAAGGATTGAAAAGTGGAGATACTAACGTGGCAGTTTTGCGATACTAGTCTGTGGCTTGTCTTCTGCCTTTATTCTTGATGTTTTGTAGTCTGCTCGCTACAGCTGCCCGAGCAAAAGCACAGGTGAGAATGTGTGACTTCTCTGCTTCAGAACTTTGCTCTGTGTAGCTTAGAAGGTAAATGACAAGCACTTCAACTTGGCCCCTCAGCTCCTACATGAAATGCCCCTCCCTCCTCTGTCTTTAGTCCTGATGTTTATGACTCCTTTACATTTGAGCAACACTAGTTGCTTGTATATCTGATAACATGTTATGAAATTTCCTATCTCTACCCCTATTTCATATGCCTGTTGCCACCACCTGGAGTTCTTTTTTTCATACTTAATAGGCTTCTACTTATCCTTCAAAGCCCAGCTCAGATGGTTCTTGCTTTTTGAAGCCACCTTTTACTTTTTTTGCAAGAGAATTGGTCTCCCTCTCTTCTGTGCTACCCCTTTACTCATACACGTTTTGATTATTGCATTTTTTCATTATACTATAATCACTTGTTTACATATGTTCCTCGTTCACTAGCTTATGAGTTCCTTGAAATTGATATCTTGTTTCTTTTTTGATCCACATCACTTGGCATGGTGCCTGGTACTTAAAAGGGTCTCAAGTAATAATTATTATTCAGGTTTGAATCAACATAAAGGGAAAGATTCAAATCTGAATAATAAGTATTCAGGGTCAATAAAATAGGAGAGAGATTTTTAAATGTGGGTCTTGAGTTTTTGTTTTCCTTGTCTTTGCTGAATTTGAATGAATGTAAATAAAAATGTAAAACAATACCCAAACCAATAAAACAAAGCAAAATCAAGTATAAATATTCTGTAGCCCATAATAAAAGACTAGGGATGAGGAAAGAAGTGAGGAGGAAAACTCTAAACCCTGGAGCTATTTGAGCGCTAGTGAAGTAATAGTCTGCATTGTGAGAGCAGATAGGTTCTCCAAGATAAAGTGTAGTGGAGGAGAAATGAACAGGCTGAGACAAAGCCACAAGTCTTTCAGGTGCAGTGGGAGGAATAAGCTGTGAGCTTTCTTTCCTTCCTTTGTTGTCAGGTTAAGGAACATTATCTCTTCTGGGGAGCCAACCTCTCTGTTGTAAAAATAACTTATACTGCTGATTTCATGATACTTCTTCTCTCCTGAGCTAAATTCCAGAAAACTTTTTATGCCCATTTCCAGCAATAATGGATGATGTGCGTGTCTCAGTGGAATAATTTAGTGACTCGCTCCAGTGAAAGGTGAAATACTGAGTGAGGATTGAAATACTCCATATGTCTTAAAATTCCACAAACCCAGGCATGTGGGAGACATTCAGCACAGAAACTCAACATGACTAATCCTTAGAAAACAGTCTGAAATCAATAGTTCTTCCCCACTGCCTGGACATACCGCAGAAGGCATCCCCTTGGGGCTCTCAAGGAGCCATCTGGAATTTTTCAGATTTAATATTAGTGCTTTGCTTTTACAGAAAGGCAACAAAAACCCTCACTGGCCTTCCACCTGAGACATTTAGTGGTCCATTGGCATGGATTTTCCTTTATTCCTATAGCTCTGTGAGAAATGAATTGCAAACCATCCAAGACATGCTTTGCTTCCTTCCCATCAGAAAACACCAGGAGTGAAGATGTTTCCTTGTTGCTGACTCTTTTTTCATGCCCTCTGCAACTTAAGAAATTCTCTAATTTCTTTTTTTTTTTAATTTTTATTTTATATTGGAGTAGAGCTGATAATGTTGTATTAGTTTCAGGTGTACAGCAAAGTGATTCATTTATACCTGTACATGTATCTGTTCTTTTCAAATTCTTTTCCCATTTAGGTTATTACAGAATATTGAGTTCCCTGTGCTATACAGTAGGTCCTTGTTGGTTATATCTATTTTAAATGTAGTAGTGTGTACATGTCAGTCCCATTTCACCTCTGTTCAGCCCCCTCTGCCCCTTTGTTTGATGGTAGTCATCTCTGTTGCAGGGGGCACAGGATGTCTTTTGGCTCTGAGAGTGCCCACACTGTCACTAATTTGGAGCTTCAGGTCATTCCCTAGACCCTTCCCTCACAGCTGACCTAGGAGCTGGCAAACTCAAAGGTGGTTTTAAGGTGACGTAGTGATTTCTGACGAGCTCCAGAGTGTGTCTGAGTCCGAACTCTAGTGTGTGGTGCTGAAATTAATGCATTTTAATACATTTTAATCAGGGACCCACTACGTTCTAAATAAAACATGGTCCGAGTTTCCAAGAAGCTCACAACCTAGTGGGAAGACTGGTGTGTGAAAGTGTGAAATAGGGCGACTCCAGGGAGAGGATAGATCAGCTCCACCTGAGGAGGCCCAGCAGTGTTTCTCAAGCAGCCGACACCGCAGTGATGACTTAGTATTATGTCAGGTTCCCTCCATCTGCTTCCGTGTCCACCACTCAGATGCCAGTTTTCTTTCCACCAGATCTGGGGAGACTCTGTAGTTTTCACACACAGAAGTCTACTTGAAGAGACCTATAAGGTTGAAATGATTTCACTTTGCCACCCAATGGAAGTTCAAGGCTGTCTCACCACTATTCCTGTGTCTTTATACTGTACTGTTCACATAATGGACAAAAATATTTCTGATCAGTAGATAAAGTGGAATCGGGCATCCCAAAGTAGCTAGAATTGTCCTTCAACCACTTTGCACCCATTGAATCATTCTTGCCCCAACGTTTGTCATCATGTCTCATAAACATTAGTTATATTATGACTACATATAAATATTAGTTATATAAAGTTTGGTAGCTTTACTACCAAACTCATGCATTTGCCTTTGGTCATCTCCCTGCTATGGGCTCCAGCAGGCCCATCATTTAGAGGAGAGGACCCCTCCCTCCTGGTTTCTTGCCCCTCCCTTCAAAATTCTAACACCTCTGAATGCAGTATTGTGCACCTCTCTTTCTCCAGAGAAAAGCATGAGTCAGTAGTCAAGACTGTATCTTTCAAACTTGAGGGGAATTCATCGACAAAGTTGTGTCTGTATTGCTCAGAGTAACTCAGTTAATAGCGAGAAAGAAAAGAAGGTCATTATTGTGAAAGGGGTTGATGTGATGGTCCGTTGGTATCTTAATATTGTAATTAGACCTGAGCCTCAAATGATATGCAAAAGTTATCACTTTGTAGAAGTTCTGTGGGATCCCAATGGTGGCCCTCCTGCCTCATCCTGTCTCTCACAGCTTTAGAGACATAAGGCCAACACGTAGAGGGTCTACATCATACTCACTGAAACATTAAATTCCACAGTGAGTGGAAGCGAAAAGCAATATTGATAAGGGCACATGCCATTTCTCTTACTTCTGTCTCATTTTTTATTGTCCAAGTAGATTTCTTTTTTACGTACAGACACTTCATCTAGTGCTTATTTACATCCCTGGTATTTTCTATGGAGGCCTGGCCTTCAGCACTAGTGACCTCACAGGATTTCATCCATCACCACATTTCTGTGAGTTCTTTTATTGTGTGTGATAAATCCAGACAGTTTAAGTTTGTTTCAGTCTTACGTCACCATGCTAATAGACTATTTTAATAACATCTAACCACTCAACCAATTCAGGTAAGCTTTGGGAGTTATTAATTGGAATATACCATACAACCAACACGTCCATTACACCATCTACTACTATACTGAATTTCTATTTAACTGAATTTCGGGGGTGTAATTTCTATGAGCTTATTCTTGATCATTGTTGTACCTATAATTATCAGCGTCACTTACAAAAGATTTATCATGCTTATTATCTCATTTTAGGTCACCAGTCTCTTCAGAAGATCACGGTAAGAATCTGTCTTACTTATACTAATTCAGAACTAAAAGTTGAGCTGTGGTCCTTGCATTTTGTTGTCAGAGGGAAGAATTATTTAAGAAAATGTCTTTAAGATGTTTGCCTTGTGTTTTTTTTAGTGCACAATATGAAGCGCTTTTAAAAACTTAATGCATTCTAGCTAAATTTGTTGTCTTGTATTATCTTCAAATCTGTTACAACTATTTTGGTTGACAAATATTTCAAAGCTTAACGTATTCTGATTTCTGTCCTATCTCCAGATACAGTTAACCCTTGAACAATGCAGGGGCTAGGGGCACCAACCCTCCATGCAGGCAAAAATGTGTGTGTAACTTAGAGTTGGCCCTTCATATCTGCAGTTCCTCCATATTGGCAGATTCAACCAACTGCGGTTCCTGTAGTGCTGTAGTTTTTACTACTGAAAAAAATTCCTCATATAAGTGGACCTGCCAGTTCAAACTCATGTTGTTCAAGCGTCAACTGTACTCTGTGTGACTTTGGGCTGGTCATGTAACTTCTCTGCGTCACAGATTTCACCTTTAAAGTGGGGATTTGTAGTAGATATTTCCAAAAGTCCCTTCCAGAGTGGACATTGAGATTTGCAGAGAATGTTATTAGTCTGAAATTGGTAGTAGTCTGAGTTGTTACGCAGTTGAGGTGAGTTATTTGCATTTTAAGAGATGACTATTTTATTCAAAGGGTAAAATGTGTAGTTTTGTCACATCTAAGGTTCAGAGTTGTACATTTATTCAATCAGTCATTCAGAAATGTTTATTAAGTGTTTACAGTGGGTCAGTTATGTTATACAAATATGCTATATGGAGCTATGTGCAGGGACAATGTGATGTGTGACACAGAACTTTTTCCCTCAAGGAGCTTGATGGGTCCCCTTTTGGGGAAGGGGGCATTGAAATGACACATACGTACTGCAATACAAAGTGAAATTCGATTAATCTTTTATAAAAGAGGGATAAGCCAGGACTCTAAGAGTACCACTGACATTCCACTTCATGCTGTCCCTAATTCAGCTAAGGCACCATTATCTATTTAGCCAAACAAGTTTAAAAAGATAAAAAAGACAGCTGTTTTAAGCTTTCCTCTTCACCCTCTCATTGCTACCTGGCCACTAAATTCTATCAACTCTGTTTTTTATACTTTTTTTTACCTCTGTTTTCTTTTCCATCCCCATTCCTTTCATTTAGGGCCACTCCATATCTTACTTGGACTTTTAAAATTGTCTTCTGATAGCCATACCTCTAGAATTCCTTCTTTTATTTCACTGTATACCTACATATCACCAAACTGATTATGGTAAAAATCTACTCCCATTGCGTGCAGGATGCAATCTTTTCAATAGACCAATAATTGTATTCATCTTTCCAATACTGAACTTAAACATGGAATAGAAAGTCCTAAGTGATGGACTCTGTCTTTCTCTACTGCTCAATGCTTCTTTGGGCATCGTTCCCCTTCTCTCTATGCTCTGTGCTCTAGCCATGCGGCACTACATCTAATTTCTGAAACTCAGCACGTTTTTCATGTTTCCCTGCTTTTAGCCAGGCTGTTCTGACAGAAGTTACTCCTCCTTTTTGCCGTAGACCATTTATACTTACCATTTGAGGCATGGTTAATCATCTCATCCGTGAAGAGCTTTCTGCCCTACTTAACCTTGCATCGCATATTTTTCTCATTCTAGAATTTAACTTAAAAATTTGATGCTTGATTTACCTGTCTCCCTTGCTAGACTGTGAGTTCTTTGATATAGATCCCAACAAATAGCAAACATTCAAAAGATGTTCATTAATTGAATACTTAGAGAGAGGTGGAGTTTTTAAGTAGGCCTGTTCTGCTGCCGTATCATAAAGTCTCTCCCAATGTTGGAATGAAGTTGTATCATGTTCTATGAAAAATCATAGGGGAAATTATGTTCAGGCCTATTAAGTCAGAATTAGGCATCACCCACCTAATGATGACCTACTGTTATATGCTATTTTGCTCATCGATGTTGGTATTGACTAGGTTTTTTATTGCATATTTAGAGGTCCTGGGATTTTCTGGTTCAAATGATAAACCAGAAACTTGTGTTTGGTTTTTATTTTGAACTAGGGTTTCCTTTAATGACCGTTGTTTGCATTTGCCTTCCTGTCTGTAAGAACTTAATCTCCCATTCCAGAATAAAGGGGGATGGGCTTCTGAATTACAATTCTGTAGTCCACTAGGAATTCTTAAGGGTTATGGGCTATCAGCAAGCAGTGTCAATGTCCTGGGGAGTCCTGAACGGTGACAACCACCTGGAAGACTTGTTCAGTATTAACAGCACTTCAGAATCTATTATTTTAAGAAGTGGGTATATGTGATTAGTTAAAGAAACATTATCCAAATTAGAGGGCTTTTACATTTTCATGGCTTCAAAACATTTATTACATGTCCGTGCCTCTTAGTTTGATTCTGCAACTTCCAAAAATGATTCAGATATGTAATGTAAAATTATAATGCCGATTGACCTAATCTTACCTAATTTTCTTTTTTTTTTTTTTTTTTTTTTTTTGTGGTACGTGGGCCTCTCACTGTTGTGGCCTCTCCCGTTGCGGAGCACAGGCTCCGGACGCACAGGCCCAGCGGCCATGGCTCACTGGCCCAGCCGCTCCGCGGCATGTGGGATCTTCCCAGACTGGGGCACGAACCCGTGTCCCCTGCATCGGCAGGCGGATTCTCAACCACTGCACCACCAGGGAAGACCCCCTAATATTCATATCTTCTAGCCCATGTATCCTTGGAAAAATATTCTTTTCCTTTTATCACCAAGATTTTCTATTAGCACTTAAAATGTGTTTTCTTACGTTTATACATTTTAAAGTGTTCATGTTTGCTGTGGTTAGCGTAAAACCTTGAGTATCATGTCATCAAGCTTGTGTTTGTATACAATAATGACATTGCAGTGTACTTGTAAGAGTGGTAAGAAGTAGCATTTTTGCTTTCTCAAAGTTATGGGTAGAAAAATCGAGGCACATTGGGCAAATGGATTGTGAAATTGGAAAAGAAAGCTCTGTGCCTCTTGACTTTCTATTTTGTTTGCTTTCCACCAGTCATCCTATTCCTCTCTCTGACTGGTCACTTTGGCTATCCCCAGAACAGACTTCATTCTTGAGAAAATCTAATTTTCCAAAGTCCAATAACCCTGACCTTCTCGATCCCCTCAGATTATCCTTTCATGGAAAACGTGCTTGGATATCGTGGCTTTGTTATTTTCCCTCTTAGTTTCAGTTTCCTTACCTGTAAAGTGAGGCTATTCGTATCTACCCTGCCTACCTCATGGGATTGTTATGAGTTCAATTGTGAAATCATCTGTGAAATCACTTTCCAGTTTGTTAAAAGAACCCTGAACATAATGCTGTTGATGACAGCAGTGGATGAGGAAGTATGTGTTTATTATGTTTGCTCAGCATTACATACTGCCTTTGACAAGTTAAAAGATGTGCTGGGGAGAAGTGGTGTGAAAAATGTTTCTTTCAACATTATCATTAAATACTAAATGTTATTGGAAGCCTTTTTATATCTGGGTGAGGAGGAGTAAAATGGTTAATACACAATTCAGCCTGCAGTGACAAAGTAAAGGGACAGTTTCTGATTAGATACGGGTCGTTAGGTATGGGAAATTGATGATATAAGGCATAAGTGAAATGCAGAATGTTTCTATCTTTATCATAGAGTATCAGAGTCATTAAGAATAAAGGCTAAAATTTACTGAGTGCCTCTTGTGCAGAGACAGTGTGCTAAAGTGTTTCAGCTACATCATTTCATCTTTAACAAAGCACACTACACCGTAAATGTGTTCTCCTCAGTTTTTAGTGGGGGAAACTCACAGTACTTCCATAACTTGCTGAAGATCACACAGCTAGTTAGGGGTAGAGTTAATTTTCAAACCCAATTGTAACACTCCACTCTTGCTCATTTACCCACCATGTCCCCAGAAAACAAAAAAGTGATTGTTAGCATTCAGGTGAATTGATAGAATTATAGAAAGAAAAAAATTTCCCTCTAACAAGAGGTTATTTACTACTGTGTGAGTAATTTCCTTTTAATGACAAAACAAAACAGACCAAAAATAACAACTCTACCTCCTGCTGGGAATGATTTGTCCCTGTAGAAGAAGTAAATACCAATGTCACATTCTCTCATAATTAGTTAACTGAGTGAAACTGAAGCTTCAGGGAAGCCTGCCATGCTAAGTCCCAGGGGGAGCGTTACATTTTAATGTTACAGCTGGAAGCCAGAGTCCTACTCCTTGTCAGAAGATAAGCTTGATGGTGATCAATTGCCCTGTCCTACAAGTTTCCTCTGCATTTAGTGCCTATTGCCCCTGGAGCCACCTCTGGTGGGTGCCCAGGCTGCTTCGCCTGCTCTGAGCTCTCAGATTCTGTCTTGTCCTCTTAGCTTGCTTGCTTTACGGCCTCTCAGAACGCCTCTGTGCTGGGGCACTGACAGAGGGTCAGCTTCCAGCCAATGTCTGTTCACTTACAAAATAAAAGACATTAATTGAGAGGAAATGCCAACAATCTGATTCCCCCTGGCATGTCTGAAGCAGGTATCCCTCTCCTGTCCTAGCCCCCAGACCTGTTGTTGGTAAAAATGGTTCTTTCTCACTTTATATGGTAGTTCTTCTGTTGCAACAGTAACACAATGAAGAAGAATGGGAGTGGAGGCTATCTGGAGATAAACACCGTAACAGCCGTAATCACCAGTGTAAGTCCCCAAGGACGAGCCACTGTCAGGATGCGAGGCAGTTTTACTTTGCAGTGGGTTGCGCAGGGGAACGCATTGTAGAGTGGCCTAAAGCTCTTTAATACATCAGTGGCTGTCTCTGCCTCAAATACCATAGGTTCATATTTCTCTCCAGTGTAATTATATATGTATATATACATTTACTGAAATAGAAATATTCATAAAAATGTATAAAATTTATCTGCTCAGTTTAAATTATAACCAAAGGAACTACTGTGTACCCAGCGTCCAGTCTAAGCAATAAAATATTTGTAGTAATCTGGAAGCTTCGTGATTGCCTTTCTGATTACATTCTCTTTCCTCTCCTATGGGGATAGCTACTATTCTGCTTTTTTTGTTAAAAATTTCCTTGTTTCTTTTCATCATTTTACTACACGTATGCATATTTCACCTATGGATATATGTGTGTGTATAAATAGATATTTTATATATGTAGTCCATATATGTGTGTATATGTATACAGTTTTGCTTGTTTTGAACTTTTATAAATTGAATTCTTTTGCAAACTCTTCTGTGATTTGCTTCCTTTGTTACAGAATAATGCTTTTGTAACTCATCCTTGTTGATGAGCATCATATTCGTTTCATTAATTTTTCATGTTGTATAGTGTTCTGTTGTATGAATATATAACAATTTATCTATCCAAATTCTGCTTATGAATGTTTAGGTAGGCTCCAGGGTTTCTTTCTTTCTTTGTTTTTGTTCGTTTTGCTATTGCAAACAATATTATGAACATTCTTTTTCGTAACTCCTCCTGGTGTCCATTTGCAAGAATTTCTCTAGGGTTTAAACCTGGTGATGGCATAGTTAGGTGGTAGGTTATACACATATTTAACTGATCACATAATGACAAACTGTTTTCCAAAGTGATCATTCTAATTTATACTCCCAACCGCAGTAAGAGTTCCTAATAATCCACATCTTTGTCAACACTTGATATTAACTGATTAAAATTTTTTGCCAATTTGGTGGGAATGTCAAATGGTATCTTGTTATTTTAATTTGCATTAAATAATTACATATCAGATTGAGCATTTTTCATATATTTGTAGGTCATTTGTGTTTACTTTTCTATGTAATTCTTTATTTCCTTTGCCCATTTTTCCCCAGTGGGTTGTTTTTTCTCAGTGATTCATAAACATTTTAATGTATTCTAGGTAAAAAATTTGTGTTGACTATATGTGTTGCAAATTTTCTCCAGTTTGTGGTTTATCTTTTCAAACAGGGACTTTCCTTCACTGACTTGCAAAGCCTGTTCTGTCTCCCCATATTTGTGGGTTTCCAGATTCCCTTTTCTGTTTTATTTATCCATATGTCTATTTCTGTACAATACCATGTTTTAATTGCTGTAACTTTGGTAGAAATCTTGATATCTGGGAGATACCTAAAATTTGTTGTTCCTCAAGAGTGTCTTGATTGTATGTGGACTTTTGCTTCTTCATATAAATTTTAGAATCAGCTTATCAAGTTTTGTGTTGCAATTTTCATGGCAGTTGCATGAATCTATACATGAGTATAAAGAGAATTGATATTTTTATGATAATGAGTCTTTCATCTCAAACCACATCTCTTTACATTTAATTTTTTAAACTAATTAACCTTTTAAAATGCCTATCAACAGAGTTTTATAATTTTTTTCATGAAGGTTTTGGCCATCGTTTGTTAAATATATTCCTAAGTACTTAACATTTTAGTGATATTTTATATTTTTAAAATTATATTTTCTAAGTGAACATTGTTGGCGTATTAAAAGGCAATTGACTTAGAATCTTGTTTCAAAATCTTGAATCAGGATTCCTGCTAATCTTTTATATTCATAAACTTTATCTAAAGGGTCCTTTTGTGAGGAAAGTATTTTCCTGAGAATTTTGTTTCATCTTTTCCAGTCATTGTGCTCTGTATGAGTGTTTTCTCATTCTTTCTGTGCCAGTTAGAACGCTCGGTATAGTATCAGATACACGTAGAGATAGCAGTATTGCCTTGTTCCTGACCTCCAAGTCAGTGCCATCCACAAGTCACCATTACTTGTGAAGGTCACTGGCAGGTAGTCGTGGTGTTGGTGGTGTGGTTGTTTTGTGGATAGACTTAAGGATTTTCCCCTTCATTCAAATTTGTTAAATTCAACAGGTATTGAATTTTACTGAATTTTTTTTTCATCTTTTGGGATGATAATATCTTTTTTCTCATTGGGTCTTTTACTATGGTGTACTTCATTGATTGATTTTTTTAGTAGAAACCACTATTATATGCATGAGGTGAGTTCAAATTGGTTATTACATTTATCTCCTTTATATATTGCTGGGTTCAGCTTACTAATATTCTACTTAGAATTTTTACTTCCATATTTGTGAGTGTGATTGGCTTTTAATTTTTCTTTTTTATAGTATAGTGCATGTATGATGTTCATAGCTTCATAAAATGAATTGGAAAGCATTTCCTCATTTCCTAACATCTGGAAGACTTTGTGTAACACTTGAGTTATCTATTTCTGGAATATCTTAGAAGATCCCATCAGTAAAGTTGTCTGGGGCTGGCATTCCCTTTGTGGGGAAAATTTCAATGACAGATTTGTATTTTTTAATGTTGGAGGAGATAGATTTTCTATTTCTTCTTGAATCAGTATTGGTAACTATTTTTAAAGGAATTCATCCATTTTATTAAAGTTATTTTTCATTTTTTGGCATACATTTTAAAATACTATCTTACTGTCTGTGTAACTTCTATGAGATCTGAGGTTACATCTACCTTTTCATTTTTAATATTGTTTGTGCCTGCTGTGTGTGTGTGTGTGTGTGTGTGTGTGTGTGTGTGTGTGTGTGTGTGTGTCTCCTCCACCTCTCTCTCCCTCTCACCAGAGGCTTAGAGCCCTTTATGTTACTGGTTTATCAAGAAACCATTTTTTACCTTCATTGGTCCTCTGTATTATGTATTTGTCTTCTGTTTCATTAGTTTCTTATGTTTATAGTTTCCTTCCTTCTAATGATTTGGGTTATTTTTATTCCTTTACTACTTTTTTTCTAACATAGACATTTAAATACAAACATTACCTGAATGCTTTCTCTTCCCTATATATCTCCTTCTGGAATTCCATTTAGATGCATGTTAGACATTTTCATGCTATCCTATATATGTTTTACCCTCTATTCCCTATTTTATGTCTCTTTGTTTCTCTGGAATGCATCCCAGATAATTTCTTCAAAGTTGTTTTCTCGTTCATTTTTACTGATTTTTATTCACGTTCATTTAAGATTATTCTAGGTGAGCTGCTCATTTCCTTGGGCCTTTATGCACGAGAATTCTTTAAGTCCTTCAGAGAGGTTTTCCAGTCACCAAACTACCAAACTTGATTAATATAAATTAAATTCTCCATTTGTGAATTTGTGTGTGTGGGTGCTTGTTTGGTTCTTGTTTAGAATGCATAGGAAACACAGAGACATTAATTCAGAGTGCATCGTATTCAGATAATGACAGTAACTAGTTAATGTTCATCACCAGTCATTATGTCTAAGTCTCTCTAGTTATTTTAGTTGTCTGAACCACATTCTCTGGTAGATTCCTTAGGAAACCAGTTTTTTCATACAATAGCAGTTGGTCTGAGTCTTTTACCCTTGAAAATTAGTTGTGCTGCATACAAACTCACTGGGGCACATGTTCTTTCCTTGACATTTTAAATATTACATTTTTCTCCTGTCATAAAGCATTTGCTATTAAAGTCTAATGATAATATTCTCCTTATAAAAGTCACTTTTTTTTGGTCTTAATACCCAAAGGATATTTTATTTTCTTTTAATGTTCAGTATTTTTATGAAAATATGCCTGGATGTAGATCATTTTGAGACATGACACTATTTAAATATAAAGTTTATTATTTTTTTAAACTTCAGAACCATGTTCTTGAATTAAGTGTTTGTTCTGTTATTTTGCTTTGGTTTTCTTCAGAAGTTCATTTTGTATGTTTGTTTTATCTTCTTTGCTTATCTTCAACCTTTGCCATTTTCTCTCACATTCTTTTTATCCCTTTCCTCTTTTCTTTTTGATTTTTAAAAGTTCTTTATTTGTTTCTTCTACTTAAGCCTTGATTGGTTGAATTTATTTGTTCTTGTGTTCTTTCTAGTTTAATTTGCAAAATGTTTTATTCTTTTATTTCTAGCGTTTTGTTGAATTAATATCACCTCATTTCTGAGTTATTCTAATTCTGATACATGATATTTCTTTGTATCATGTGTCTTTAAGGTCATTTGAAATAGTACGTTACTACTTTTTTTTTTTTATAGCAAGTATTTGTGATTCACTTCCATTATCTGTGGGAATGTTATTCTGTTCCTTATTCTTGTTTTTTTCCCTTCATGTGAGATTTTACATCCTTTTTTTTTTTTTTTTTTTTTTTTTTGCGCTACGCGGGCCTCTCACTGTTGTGGCCTCTCCCGTTGCGGAGCGCAGGCTCAGCGGCCACGGCTCACGGGCCCAGCCGCTCCGTGGCATGTGAGATCCTCCCAGACCGGGGCACGAACCCGCGTCCCCTGCATCGGCAGGCGGACTCTCAACCACTGCGCCACCAGGGAAGCCCTACATCCTTTTTTCTGATACTTTATATGAAATTAGTTTTTCTGAAATTTAGAAAGAAAAACATTTGTTAGCTGTTCTAACTTCAGAGAGCTCTTTCTTCCGTTGGTTTTGTGTACTGTTAGAAATGTGGTAGCTTGCTTTCTCAGACTTGCTGGCTTTGATCCCTAGCCTCACTTTTATCCAGACCGCTTCCCTTTACTCCTATTGTCCCTGTTCTGCTCAGTGTGTATTCCACTTAGAAGATTACCCTCACTTTGGGTCCTATCCTGAAGGGGAGCCCTGGATGGTCAGTTTTAAGAGTTTCCAGGGGCTGCAATGCTCCAGGTACTTTTAGTCCTTACTGGGGGCCCTTGCACTCTATGTGCTGTGGGAATGGGAAAAGCTTCTGACAGTTTCTCAAGGTGTTCTCACCTTGGCCCACTGTACTGTTCAGTGAACACCTGTTGGCTGTTTTGAGGCTTCCTGTTCTCAGGTCCATCAGCTGCCCTGCTGCTTTCCTGTGCTTTCCAGCACAGATGTTGATAGAATGCGTCATTTGACTCTTGGTGTCTCTCCAGCCACTTGTAATTTTGAGGTTTATAAGGGTATCTTGTTACTTTGTCTTAAATGTTGACCATGTGTTTTTGGTTCTTCTGTTTCCTCTGTCTCTCTATATGTGGAGACTCAGGAATATTCAAATAGTCTGCTGCAACTATTATTACCACCATCTTCCCACATTTCCTGATTTTTTTTTTTTTTTTTGCGGTACACAGGGCTCTCACTGTTGTGGCCTCTCCCCCTGCGGAGCACAGGCTCCGGACACGCAGGCTCAGTGGCCATGGCTCACGGGCCCAGCCGCTCCACAGCATGTGGGATCCCCCCGGACCGGGGCACGAACCTGTGTCCCCTGCATCGGCAGGCGGACTCTCAACCACCGCGCCACCAGGGAAGCCCCCTGATTTTTTTAATCCAGCATTTTAGCTTAAATTTTAAGGAAGTAGCTCATTCTCCTTATTATCAAAAAGACAAACCTATATTCTTTTTTATTCAAATAAAAGTTACACATTTTGAGAGTTATATATTTTTTAAAATATCTATGATACCTCCTGAAATCAAAAAAATTTTTTAAAAGAATAATTGATTTTTGAGAAACTAAGGTTGGCGGGATTAATGGTTTCGGTCCTTGTGTTTTAGCAAAAATAAGTTCAGCTACTCCTTTGAAATTATTTGGCATAATATACTCTTATGTGTACTTAAAACTGAAAAACAAGGTCAGTATTTATTAAAACTTAATAAGTTCCAGGCAGTGGCTTAAGGGATGTTCTGCTGAGGTTTAGAGAGGTTAAGTAACTTTAAGGTCACACCAAACTATTATATACTGAACCAACTGCTCTAAATGTTTTATATATATTTAACTTTCACAACAATCATAGTACTACTCTTATTCCCACGTACAGATGAGGAAACTAAGTCACAAACCTATTAGGTGACTTGTTCAAGGTCACATGTGTAGAACTAGGATTCAAACTCATACTCTAGATCCAGATCCCATTTTTAGCCCCCGTCTATATAGTCTCTATAGCATGGCTAAGTTTTGAGCTAATGTTATAGGAAATCTTGATTCTTTTTGTTGAAAGGAGACCTCATAATTATTGGGTTGGAATTGGTCATTAAAAAAGAGATTTTATTTTTTTCTTCTCATATCAGTGAGCAGTACCCTTGACACAGAAGAACAATGTAAAGCTATATTCTTGTCCACTTCTTTTACCTCCATACTTCCATAATCAAGGAGACAGGGATCTAATTTCCGGTCAGTAGCACTCAGTCTTAAAAAGGTAGAATTCTTGAAAGGTAGCTATTTCCTTAAGAAAATATAACATAGTAAGACAATTATTTTATGACCAGAAGAGTAGAGTGGATTAAGAAAGTTAGATGTTTTTCCTTTTTATTTTCTATAAGCTATTTTTTAGTAAAATGTGATAAGTAAGCTTGGCTAATGATACAGATGGAAACATCTGCAGATCTTTAATTGCCTTGCTAGGAAGAGTTTCCAATATTGGCCATCGCAGTATGCCATTTTGCAATGACCTTGGGCTAGCTAATGCAGAGTTGCTACAGGGTTTTTTTGTTTTTGTTTTTTTGCCCCCAATTCAGTTTATGACTGTGGAATCCCCTATTGGCTTTTGTATTTAGATTCAAACTTTTTAGTGCTCCCTTTTGAGGTTCTTCCTCACCCTGGTTTTGTTTACTTGCTTGAATGAATTATTTCTACTTCCTGCTTGGGGGCCCCTCTCCAGATCCCATCTCCCTTGTATTCACACAGCCATATGGCTTATGTACCCTCCTACCATCTCTCTGGCAAACCATCTCCATTGTCCTTCATTCCAGCCCCTCCTCTGTGCTCATTAATTCTGTGTTTTCAAACCACCTCCATCGATTCTAAGGACAAACAATGATGAATTTTTCTAACAACTCAAATGCCCGTGATTTTTCCTTCCCTATTCGCTGACTGGTTTTTTGAGTGTATTCCAAATTTTTTCTCCATGGGTGGTGTTGCCCTTCTTATTTAACTCTATACTCAATGAATAGAAATGTTGCCCCATTCTATGCCGTGCCCTGGCACAGACCTGATTCCCTCTATACAAGTCTCACTGTAACATTTGCTGCAGTATGTGGTGTTGGCAAACAGCACCTTCCAGTACAAATCTTTGAGTTCCATTGTAGCCTCATTAACATTGTTCCCTCTTGTAGAGGATAGGTTAGTGCTGGTCCTTTTCCAAAGAAATTCAGTTACTAATGTGTTGAAAAGATGGCCTTTTATGGTGGTCTCACTGGGCGCTCCCCAAAGGCTGTGTGAAAGGAAAGGAACAAAAATGACAGCATGAAAAAAAGAAAAAAAAAAAAAAATGACAGCATGCTTTTCCTTGGCTAGTCTTTCACATTTCCTAGGAAAACAGACAATCACTGCTGATTAAAAACAAAATAAAACAGAACAAGCAAACAAAACAACCCCCCCCACCCCTGGGCTTTCCAAAATCAGGTTGTATTACTTTAGTTCTTTCCTGACCCTACTATTCTCTCTCATTCCCCCTTATTAAATCTGACTATTGACTGTAACTGTATAATCCTTTGATCCTTCTGGGTTCTTTGGAATGTGTTGTTGGTGATCAGTATCTAATTAGCTTTTGAAGCCTTATTATAGATGGCTGTGTGTGTTGAGGGGGGAGTATTCTTTACTAAGATTTACATACAACTTTGCTTTACATTGCCTTTGGCCTCAGAGAATATTTAAGTTAAAGTATTTAAAACACTGCAAAATAAGAAAGTAACAGAAAAAAAGGAGAGAGGAAGGGATGAAGGCTAATCTCCTGGTTGCTTTTAAGTGGATGGGTGGGAAGAGGTCATCAAATACCGTTGTGTCGTGGATCCTCCAGCAACACATGAAGCTTTCATAGATCCCATTCCTACAGATACATCACCTGTCCTACAGGTAAGTGTTTAAAAAGGGAGTGGGAAATGACTGGCTTGGTCCGCGTGTCGTCATCTGTGAGAGCAAAGATGAAGAACTGCGCTTGCCTTGTAAATTTTACTGTTTATTTAAGCTCTTTACTCTGTAGAATGATATTATCTGGGTTACCCATATAACCAAGGGGCTAGCAGGTGCATTGGCAGTTACTGTAGTCCGGTCCTTATATAAGGATCATTGTTATTGTTACTCCATTTGTCTGTGTTCTACTTAACTAGAAACCCTAATAGCCGATGAAAACTTTTCACCCAATCTGCTCTCCCTAAAGCTTGTTTTTTATTTTGATGGCTTTCTCTTGCAAAGAACTGGGTGGGTGCTGGCAAGTGAATCACGGTCTTAGACTAAGCCTCTCTTGTCACGAGTACCAGTTGCAAAATATTAGAATACGTGTTCCTTTTTTAGGGTGGTTCCCAGGAGTTAATCCTGGATGTGTTACTTCAACCTGTACGTTCCAGGATCTTGGAAGCACTTTTCCTGTGTGTATTTTTGTCTGCCCATGGTGCCCATTATAGCTCCTTAGGCCCGTGCTGTCCTGGACAGAGCTGGGAAAATACTCATCAGTCCAGCCCCTCTTTTTCAAAATAATGAAGTTAACTAAATGCTTCCTTCCTCATTTTTCTGGCTTTCTGCGTCAATTCTCTTTTCCCGGATGCTCTGAATTTTAGGGTATGACTTTCTTAGCTTCATGCAACGTCCCTTCTTCCAGTCAGTGTAACTCCACACAATACCTATGAGTAGTTCATTACCACGGCATTTCCTTTCCCCGGTGCTGCAGCTTTATCTTCTGCACCTTCCCTCATCAGAGCTGGAAAAGTATGGGGCATGGAGACAACTAAACCCGCATCCCTCGTGGCTGACCAGGGAAATGTTGGGAAGAGAGGACCTCGTTTCATCACCTAGCGACACCGTAGTGCTATCTGACAGTCTGTACAGCCACATAAGGGGGGGCAGTGTGGTCCCCTGCTGGGGAGAAAAGGCTCCCTCGTCAGCCTTTCACATGCTGGGCTGACAGCCTGGCTCTGTTACACAGTAGCCCTTGAGCAACTGTCAACCTCAGTAAGCCTCAGTTTCTTCATCCTTCAAATGGGGTGATAACAATACTACTACATATCTAGTCAACTTACTGTGAGGATTAAATTGGATAATATGGGGAAATCATTTAGCTCTATGCCTAGCACATAGTTTGCTTGCAGATATTAACAAAAGAAAGGGACGGAGCAGGCGTGTAAAAATGCAAGAGAGAGCAAGAAAAACTATCAATGTCAAATAACGAAAATGGGAATATATTTTTCTATAAATAGACCCGATAGATCTATTTGCATGGACTTATGACTTTATTTAAGCCTATTGCTGTATAACTTTTCTGGAACTAAACGTATCCTTCAGGGAGCCCAGTGGACGGAGAAAGACTTGTGTCATTCTGGGCAGTGGTCACGTGAACGTGGATGGTAGCATCAGGCAAAGCCAAGAGCCTTGTTCTTGACGTGGGAAGGACCAGGCATCGCCTTGGCTCTGCCTTTTGCAGGTTGGGTAACCTTAGGCGGAGCACTGCTCTCACGCCTTGGTGTCTTCACTGAGCAGCCTGAGCTGGCTGACATCTAAAGCTCCTTCTGTTCAGTAGACTGAGGCATCGAAGCTAGGAAAGAATACTGCACAATGAGACACATGAGGCAAAACCAAAAACGTCATCTGCCATTTTGGAAAGGTATTGCGGAGACACCTCTGCCCTGCTAGCGTACGGATTCCTGCAACTGAGTGCCAGTCTGTTACTTCTGCTTGTGATGACAAACAGCACTGCTATTTTCACACCTCACCACGTACCCATCTTTCGAAAAGACGGAAACCGAACTTGGCAAAGCACATAAAACGCTGCAGGCAGCTTTCACACCGGCAGCATTCTTTATCAAGGTAACAAAATACATTACTATTTAATTATGCAGCTTCCAGCTTCTCTCCTGACAAAGCAAAGCCCCATGGCTTATTGAAAAAGGGATTTGTAAGCAGCCAGAATCCACTCAAGTTTGCTCAGTCTGGTGACATTCCCATCCCCTCTTTTCACTCTAGGAAGTGAAGGCAGTTATTTCAGCCACTACGAAAAAATTAGAGTGGTGTTTTACAAGATAGCAAAAAAGTCGTTTAAACCCTACCATTTCTGCAGCAGTTGGCTCTGTTTCTCTGACCATGCGTCTCTCTGGTTCTCGTATCTTCCCTAACTAACCCTGAGGGCTTCTTCTCTTTCTTGGAAAGCATGACCCACCCAAAGACATTCTTCTTCTGGTATTGATTTCCTAGCGAACTTTTCTTTTTTCCTCTTCTCTAGATTTAAGCTCTTTTTATCTTCGAGGAAAAGAGTGTGACGCATGACCAAGGTTATATTTGGAAAATGGAGTTGCTGAGTGATTTTCATTGACATTTTTTTTAAAAGTTTTTGACCTCACATTGCTCTCTGAGTCTTGGAAGCACCCTCTTTTTACTCTCTGACTCATTTCTCCCTGCTCCCGTTTCAGCTTTCCTTCTTTATCAAGTGAAACTGCTTATCACTTTGTCCTCCATGGCTCTATGCCATTGGTCTTCTCTATAGAGAACTCTCCTCCCATCTTTTTGCCAATGGAAATCTTCCCTTTTAAACCATTTCTAACAAATTCCCTAGGAAATCATCCCATACATCACCCTGCTTCTTTAGCAAGCAGAGCTACATGTGGTTGTGTAAGTGTACACACGTTGCTTTATAGATACCCTTACCTTTCTGTCTTTAGAGTATATGAATCCCTAAGAAGAGTGAAGGTTTAGTTTTCTTTCTTTTCTCTCTTAGCAACTGGACAGTAAAATCTGCTCTTTAATAAATATCTTTGAAGTTCAACTCATATACTGAAGGCTTTTCTACTTTGTATCTTATCCTTTTTGTTTTTGTTTTTGTTTT
>NC_041218.1:16448323-16508921 GCF_002837175.3 Physeter macrocephalus
ACGCGCAGGCTCAGCGGCCACGGCTCACGGGCCCAGCCGCTCCGCGGCATGTGGGATCTTCCCGGACCGGGGCACGAACCCGCGTCCCCTGCATGGGCAGGCGGACTCTCAACCACTGTGCCACCAGGGAAGCCCTGTATCTTATCCTTTGAGCAAGCTTCAGAACTAACCATTTGCTTTATAATTCTTGCTTCTAAGGTGTGATATTGCGTAGTCCTAACTTAGTATAATATTGAAGTGAAAGTTAAAATTATTTTTTCATTTCTCTGAAGTAAAATGCTTAATTTTTCTGTGCTTCCAATTAATATCTGTCATATGTTGATATGGGGAAGAGCCTAAATTAGTGTTTTGCTTATATCTTAATTGCAGATACAAATGATCTTGTCTGTCTTCACACTTACAAGTAAGGGCAAACTCTAAAAATTTTACCTTTTTAGAAAAAGGTACAGTTTTGCTGTATGTGCATTTTGCTGGCATGTCTCTGAAAGTGTCTTTTGCTGTGTCAACTCCTCCTTGGCTTTATTTTGTTCCAGGGAGGAGTGTTTTGGCTAAACCTAGTCATCTTCTCAGTTCCAAAGGTCTTTACCTGACAGAGCGGTCAGTGTGCTGCTAGGAGATGAAAAGGTACTTAACGGACATCCTGATGACCGGATGACCTATAAACCTATCATCTTTTTGAGCTCAAGAGCACATTCATTTGTACTTGGATCTTGGCCTTAAACACCATTTCCCATGCAGTCTTGATATTTGGTTAAAACCGATAACCATCCATCACTTTCAGGCCCTGTCAGATCTGCTTGCAGCTCTCACTGAATGAAATGTGAGGGCACTTCTGCAACCTGAGCTCCTCTTAGAGGTCCTGAAGGACACTGCTAAAATACATCACACGAGTTCAAGGAGACCCATCACAGGAGGAACGCCAGCCTGACTTTGAGGGAAGGGACGATGCCGAATCCCTGACGCTCTCGTGAAGATCCTCAGCAAACGTCATTAGGACCTGAGGCCGGCAGCAGCTCCTCTGCTCCGTGGCACCGTCCTCTCATCTGTGAGGCTAACGAGGTCCTTATCTATTAGTTCTTTCACTTCTCTTACCCTCTCAGGATTATGCTTTTCCATCCAAATGCCAGGAAAGCAAAAATAAACAAAGTTTGTCAATCTAAATTAAATTCTCTCAACATTCTAGGGATGAAGGACTTTTGGAGAATACTGGACCTTTTTTTTTTTAAATCTCTTACATTGCTAAAGCAGTTTACAGTGCGCTAAGCATTTTAGTACGTATGACTTTATGACTTTATTCGTAAGGAGAAAGAGTGTTACTGTGTGCTATAATTATTTAGGGTTCATGAAGTTAGTAAGTTGTAATCAGATTGAAACCCTTTACAAATAGAAAAAACCTCCCTGTGGATGGAAGCTTAATGTGTATTGAACACAAATAGTTGATAGGATTCTATAATATTGATGCTAAAAATGAATTTATATTTTTCTAGTTTTATGGGAATGATTGGATATTCCTTTAGAAGATGGTACTACATAAAAAAGTGTGTCGAACCACTTCATCCAAAAATGATACTATTAATCTGTCCTCACTAGAGAACGCATTGATTTTGAGCTGTACAGACTGTCAAGAAGGTATTTTCAAGAACTTCTCTGGTGCCCCAGTGACTAGTGTTAGCACATATTTTCACAGTTGGTGGAAAGTCACATGTTGTGACTGTGGAAGAGTGTGAACCCAAAGGGCCTCTTAACTTGTGAACTTGTCTTCTCTAACCCGATGCCCAAAGCACATTCATTAACCTATGACATTTGTTTTAACAGTGAGCCAAGGCTTACTACCAATGTCCTAGGAAGTTAACATGCATCGTTGCTTAGTATAAGGCTCTCACTTGACCCATAATATAACCATTTCTGTTTATTGAGATACTTACAGTGGTGTGTCACTGCCTCTAATGAACACCACTATATACCTTAAAAAATATGGAACTATTTTCAGCTCCAAAATTTACTGCCAGGTGTAGCAGAGGCCAGTAGACTTTCTTCTATTCCTAAGAACGTCTTCCTTGACCCAGAGTTTGAAGAATATTGAAATGATAGCCAGCTGAATCACCAGACCATAAGTATCCACCAGGTAGTTAGTAAGCACTTCATATATTTCCTGTACTATAGAGTTTTCACTGAAAGGTGGAGTATGGATAAAACAAAGAGGAAAAAAATTAAAAACACAGTCCCTGTGCTTGTGGCTTAATTGCAGAGATGGGACTTAAACATGTAAAACAACCAGAGAACAATTTCACAACAAGAGATAAACAAGTGGGATGTTTGGGAGAGACATCTGGTTCCTGCACCGTTTAAAGATCATTCCAGTGCTGTATAAGAGAAATGGAACTGACTGTTTCTGAAGGGAGCACGTCCTGGTCCTCTGGCAGCAAGGTGCATGTTTTCTGCCAGGGGGGAACACTGGATGGGGGCTGTTTATTTTTTCTCCAAACAGGAAACCTCTTCCATGCTAATAGCAGCTTCAAAAAGATTGCTATAGCAGATGGAAAGAACCCATATACATTCATGAATTCAATTAGCAGGGACTAATTGAATTTGAGGATTAACTCTGTCATTAGGGAGACACAAAACCTATTTATGTCTTCCGTCTCTGGTTGCACATGCGAAGAGGGATTTGGCACAGGTGGTATTTGAGTGTGAGACCACTGTAGCATTTAATGGCCCTTAGATGCCACTGATGGGTTAATCCCAATGACGATGAGACGATAAGATGACAAACTATGTGAGATGTGTGCTCTGTAACCCTCCATTCCATATTCAGCAGTGGAGGAGATACCAGTCGGCAGAGCGTGAGGAATACAGGACGAGAGTTCTGTGAGTGTTTGCCTGACTGGAGAAGAAAAAGGGGAGGGGCAGTCTCTTCTCACATCTGATGATTAAAGAGAGCACACCTTATACAGAATTCCTAATTCAGTGCAACCAGCATTTGTTGTCTGCCGAGTCTTCTGCTTGCCTTCCTCTTCCTGCTCCAAAAAGGTGGTCCTTCTGAGAAGTAGTCTTCCACCTTTTCTTATTTATCCGCCGAGATACTCACGGTGTAAAACAGATGACACTGTGTGCAGATACACTCCCATGGATCACACAGGTGACAGAAGCTACTGTTCTTGGTCAGTTCCCAGCCCTAACTGAAAGTCAGCACCAACCCACCGACTCCACGCCCATCACGATGCAAGTGTGGGATGTGACAGCTTGTGTTTTCCAAAAACAGCCACAGCGGTATCTCCCATCCCACATATTCTTCTTGCAGCAGGACTTTGACGTTCTTTTCTTCGAGCTGTGAGGTATGTGTCTCCTTTCCTTGAATATGGGTGAACTTAAGCCTGCGGCAGAGCGGACGTGACGCTGTGTGATTTCCAAGGCAAGGTGACTTCCACTGGGCTCCCTTGGAATGGTTGCTTTTGAAACAGTCAGCATTTCAGGAGGAAGCCCAAGCAACCCAAGGAAGCCCGCGTGAGAGGCGTCAGAGCTCCCAGTTAACCAGCTGTGCGTGTCATCTGAAAAGTGGCTCTTGGAGCTTTCAGTGAAGCTGCCCCAGCTGATGCCAGATAGAGCAGATATTTCTGCTTAACCCAGCCCAAATATCAGCTTTTGAACAAAATAAATAATTGCCGTGTTAGAGCCACTGCATGTTGGGATGGTTTGCTATGCGGTAATAGGGAACTGATACAGGTTTATGTGTCATTGTAAGAATACTCTTGAGTTTGTTCTAATATATTATTAAGAACCCTTAGTATCTAGCTATTATTAGCAAAGAACTTGGCATGTATCTTACTATCAATTGTCAAAACTTCCTTGAGGCCTAGATTAAAATGCAGAGGTCTTTAGAGATATCTAATTCCTCCTTTCTTTCACCTCGTCTTGGGCTTGTTCAGTATGACTATGTAAAATAATATCAATTATCAGTCCTTTTCATGAGCTGCTTCCTCCTTTATGCCTAATTAGTGTAATTCACGATAGTTATCCATTACCATTAAATGTGTGTTAGATTACCTTTGCTATGGTTCACGATTATATTAAATTCCATTTTGGGAGCTAAGCCTTCACAGTTTGTTGCTCATGTACCAGGGCTTGCTGCTCACAAAGTAGAAAAATTGGACAAAATGCTGCTGATAAGGAAAATGCAGGAAAAGCTATGCAGAAATATGTATCTCAGAGAAGTAAGCTCTTGGGCATCTGACAGTTCAGACTCTGGCAGCTGAGCAATAAGTAATGAAGGAAAAGTGTGAAGACACCTGTCGTGATCAGATCAAGGGAATTGTGAACGTGACACTCGCCGTAGGGATGCTTGTTATTCAGTGTCTGCTTTGGCATAAAAAGAGTTGCAGCCTAAAGCCATAAATTGACTTCATTTTCTATCTGATGCATTCATGAACCTTTTATTTGGGGTGGTTTTAATTTTTGCCCACCTTGTTCCAAGTTAAAGAAGAAACAGCATGGTGGAAGGAACTCTGACCTAGGAGTCAGAAATAATAAAAGAAAATATAAAAGAAATAATAAAAATAAAGGAGACAAGTGCCCTTCTGTCTCTCAGCTGGATTGCTAACTATCTGTGTGACCTTGGAAAAGTCAATTTACTTCTCAAGCCCCATTTTCCTTATCTATGAAATGAGAGGATTAGACTAAGGCCAAATAGAGCTCTGCAATGTGGAATATGGCTTCTGAAGCATTAGTTTAATGTTGTGATTCTTGCTTTGCAGATGTAAATATTTAGGAGTAAAAAGTATGCAGAACTTGGCAAAGCCAGATGTATATTTATGATTCTCAATGAATCAGCTGATTTTTACTGCCTAGGCCTCCACAAGCCATTCTTTGTTCAACAGTTTTTGTTGTTACATTTAATTTTTTCTTCCACAATTAAAAAAAAAAGATTTAGATGACTGCTGTCATTAGCAAGTGACAATTCAGCAACAGAATATTAATTTTAAAACTGAAAAATAACTGAACATGAAAGATTAAAAATTTTATATAGACATAAATGCTCAGGCTTGTGACTCTTTATATACAGAGTAGTTATTTTGGTTGATTTATGGAGATTTATAAACATACATGTGGCTTTGCCAAGTTCTGTATACTTTTTATTTACAAATATTTTTGTCTGCAAAGCAAACTTCACAACCTTAAACTATCCCTTTGGAAGTAGTCATATGCCATGTTCTAGAGCTGTAGTTGACCTTAGTCTAAACTTCTCATTTCGTAGAAGAAAGTGATTCATTTCTGTGTAATGGTGTTAAAAACATCAGTATTCCATGGTGTTCTACACAGAAGACCACAGTGGTCAGAGCCGCTGTTTCTTGAGCTTACTTGCAAGGCAGAGTCTCAAAAGAACTGATTTATCTTCATTTTCCTAAAGAGAGAGCTGAAGCTTGGTTAATTGCCTAAGGTTATAGCTAGTTACTGGTACTCACAAGACTTAAACTCAGGCAGTATGATTCTAGACTCAATTAAAATATATTCCTTCCTAATTTGGATTTCTTGCCAAAATATCAGCTCTCTGAGAGGATGGAGTATATTTTGTACGGTCAACCTTGAACAGGGCCTGGCATGGCAGAAGCAGGCGAGCCAGCCAGGGGGCCCTTGGACTGTTTTCTCCCCATCGTGATTCCAAGTGATAGGAGTCATTTTTTCCCTTCTGTGCGCCGACGGCAAGGATGTCCGGGCTTTTGGGAGTCCAGGCGTAGGAGAGAGGCTGTGAGAAGGAAGACAGTGATTCCTTCCTGGTAGTCCTGACTTTTCAGTTCCAGCTTTCTCTCTCAGGATGTTGACTGTTTAGCAATTGATTGGAAGGCACAGTGCTGAAGGAACAATAAACCATTTCTTGTGAACTAATGATTCAACTTCGAAACTCTAAAACTGACAAACTTTTCAGTTCTCTACCCCCTTACTTTCCTGTCTGAATAAAAAATAAACCATTTCTTGTGAACTAATGATTCAACTTCGAAACTCTAAAACTGACAAACTTTTCAGTTCTCTACCCCCTTACTTTCCTGTCTGACTGTCTAAGTTTATGTGACTTAGTTGTCTGGGAAACTTAGTATCCACCTACTCAATAACCCTTGTGTCCCATTGGCCATTTGACTTCCCTTGTTCTTTTGATTTTGGGAGCATTGTTGCCTCAGTGTGAAGGACTTTTGGAAAAGGCAAGAAGCAGGCTCAGAGCTGAAGAAATAATAAAGAATAATACTGTAATCATAACAACTCATTATTTGTTTTTAAGCTTGCTCTTTCAGAAGGTTATTATCTGGAGTTGAATACTAATGGATTCAGGCTCTGTTTATGCAGAGCAAATCTTAAACAGTGTTCAGGAGGGAAGGACATTAATCAGGAGAGAAGAGGGCCTTGTGCCTAATAATGTTTGCATAATAGCTACCCTTGAGTGTATTGCTTGACTTAAAAATAAATATTCATGTTTTCTGTCTCCAGTACAATTGGAAATTATTTGTGGTTATGATTCTTTTATATGCTCTTCTATCTGTTCATGGGGACTTTAAATTGGGAGGCTGTAGGAAACCAAAAGACATAAATAAAAATGCCTTTGAGTGAGTCTGAGGTAGCAATGGAAAGCTGCCGTAACGGGGTAATCCGGAGCAGTTGAGCTGAGAGCAGGTCGGAACTCTGTTTGCAGGAGGGAAGGGATGGAATCAAACTGGCATGTGTCAGGACATTTATACGATCCTCGATTTACTTTTAACGCCTCCATGGCTTCTCATTGCTCTTGGGATGAAAATCCAGGTTCCTTCTCTTGACATAGAGTGCTCCCTGGAACAGTCCCTTAGGAACTCTACAGTTATGACCCAAGACAACCCAGCCTCAGATGTGATAAGGCAGAGCTCTTCCCAGGGCCCCTCAGACAACATGACTCTTAACTTCCAAGTCATCCTTCATGTTTTAAGGATTTTCCAAATCTTCTTTACTAATTAAATCCACTTATTGTGGAAGAGTCACCTTAAGTTTCACCTCCTCCAACAATCCTTTGAACTCCACAGCTAGCATAAGTTTTCCTCCAGCCTCTCATGCATTCATTCATTTGTTCATTCATTCATTTATTTTCAGGGCTCTTTCAATAGTATTTATCCTGGGGGATTTTTGTTATCATCCTGATTTATTGCTTATATGCACCAAATTTTATTCACTGGTGCTTTAAATTAGCAAATTCACTTTTCTTTTCTCTCCCCTTTATTCTTTCTTTTTTCTATTTCTTTTAAACTTGAGAAATGTTCCAATACGGTCTTGAAAATGCAGGCTCTACATTGTTAGGAACTTCTGCATGTAAGTTTCAAGGCTCTTCATTAGCTGCCTTCTCAGTCCATTTCCCTAACCTTCTTTCTTTCCTAAATGGATACTCTACCTCAGTCAAGAGAACATCCTACAGTATAAAAGCCCAGACTGAGTCGTTCTCCCAGACCTGCAATTGCTCATACTTTCCCCTGCCTCTCCCTCCCTGTCCTCTGAGGTACAGTTGACATCTTGGGGTGAAGCACCAACCATCCCACTGGCTCCTTCATCCATGCCTCGCTTCTGATGGGGCCTATGAACAGATTGGAGATTGGAATTACACTCCAATCCAGTGCCTTTTCCACAACACTATAAGCTTGATAACCTTTAGACTATTTTCTTCCATATTCCGTAAGCCTCACAGAGCCTAGTAGAGCTTCTACAGGGCGACCTCCCAGAGGGCTCTGGACAGAGGCTGGGACTGGTCACAGGGACCTGCACTATGGTGCTGATGGGGCCACCGTTGGCTCTGTGCCCCGAGAGAGTCACTGCACTCTGAACCCCAGTGTCGCATCTATACTAGGAGGAGTGAGACACGTTTCTTGGGTTCTCTGGACGCATAACGTTTTATTAATTCCCTTTCTGTTATTTTTATCTCCATTGCCTTCTCACTCCTTTTCTCCTTGCTCTCTTTTCAATCAGTTCAACAACTGATTGGTGTGCATTGATAGTGTACAAAGAGCATCGTGCTGGGAGCCAAAGGGAGGTGAAAAAAGCAGATTGCTTACAGTTTGTTATGGAAAAGAAACATTCTTCCCTCTCTTTCCTGTTCTTCCTTTTTCTCTATTCTTCCTGCATTCTTCTTCCTCCCATATGCTCAAGGAACCCTCATCATTTCCACAGGTTTTCAAGGCTTCTGCTTTGGTCTGAGGGAAGGCACTCAGCCCTGGGCCATTGAACGAGTTACATGCCTGTGGTCCTTTGCCTCTGGTCACCCAGGGCTCATAACTGCTCATCATAAATGCTTCATGGGCTTTGTTCAGTGACGGTCAAGGGCTCCATGTACTTTGATACCTGATACTACATTTTTGGCTAACTCTATATGAGAGACTCTGAAACAAGAAGAGTAAAATGACACTTTGAAAAATAAATTTTAAATCTTCTAATTATTTTGGTGACTTTAAAGCCTTAAAATCATCTTTTTTTTTGAGCAGTTTTAGAATCTAAGTATTTATTCTTCTAAAGGGACCATTTTCGACCTAATACACCTGTTCCCTTTAGGAACCGTAATTGTCATTAGACACTCATGTATTCTTTCCCCCTTTTATCAGTTATATTTTCTCATTCCTCTTCTACACCCCACATGACAGGCACAGGTACTTATATTTTTTTCCCCTCGGCTACGTAGTCTTACAATTAGTTTAGGTTACCTAGGACTTCTAGAGTTCTTTCTATAAGAATCACCAATGAATTTTATGCTAAATATACGGTTATTTTCTTCAGAACATAATCAAAATATGTGTTTCTTCTTTACTGTCTCTTGTCCTTCTTTCCAGAGCAGTAGGTATTTATTTATAATTATAAAACACACAAACAAAACTTCTAGTGATTTTTGAACCCCAAAAGGACAAAGTAGAGGGACCTAGAAAGAAGGGACCAGAAGCAATCATGATTAGGCACCTACTTTGCATCAGTGGGTGAGTTAAGAACATTTAGCTGATTGAATTAATCCTTTCAAGGATCCTATACAATTGAGACTTGCTGTTTTACAGATGTGGAAACTGAGGCTCAGAGGGGTTAAATAACTCGCCCAGTAGTCCACAGCCTGTAAGGGTCAGGGCTAAGATTTGAATCCAATATGTGTGACTCTCAATTTCATGTTCTCTTTACTGTACCTGGGCTGGAGGGGGCTCAGGTAGGCTCTAGAATGATGTATGAGATGAGTGCCCAGGTAGGGAAGGGCTAAAGGGAAGGCCTTAGTCTGTTCCCAGATTCACCCTTTGGCATGCTTCTCCTCCCCCGGTTCCTGCCCCAACCGTAGACTGTGTCTCCAAAATACGGATCCAGCCCTTTATAATATTTTAAGGAGAGGGTCTTCTACTAATGGGACATCTCTCTTTTGTCTTCCACAGCAATTTTGCAGGCAGTCATAGCTGGTGATCTTATGAAGGTAAGATATCTTCCTACCAGAACTTTTGGTGAGTCTTTAAGAACTTTAAGTCAACATCATTTCTCACCAAATTGTCATGATCCCATGTATCGTTTCTCATCCCCCTGGTACTAGCTGGTTAGAAGGAGGAAGGATGCTCTTTTTGAGGACTGAGAAGAGAGGATGAGAGGGGTCTTCACAGCATCTCTACATCTCCTGAGAGCGAAGGGTCTGTGCAAAGGCATTGTGCTCTTCGCCTTGACTGCATACAACCGATGCGTGTCCCCACGAGGCGGTGCTCACGCCGCTCGGAACTCCTCCTCTCTGAAATTTGAAGTTTAACGATTTCATTTTAGATAGGTCTTTAAGTGAATGCATCTGTAGGAATAACCTGGACAATACCCAGAAATACATTCTCTCGGCAAGAGCCTACATCTTGCGACATGGTTACAGTTTTGGACTGTGGGGATCACAGTGCATCAGAAGATACTCTGATCTGCCTCGAATATTTTGATCTGCGCTCATGTTTTCTGGCGAATTTAGTTCAGAGGGAAGGAGGTGGTCACCGCTTGCCTCTAGGGTGAATGCGAATTCCGAAGTCAGACTGCGTGGGTTCAGATCTTGGCTCTGCCATTCACTGTACATGTGACTTTGTGTAATCACCTAATTCTCTCGGTGCCTCAGTTTCTTCATCTGTAAAATGGAATCACACTGCCCCTCTCTCTGCTTTATTGTGAGGATTGAATGTAAAATTCATGTAAAGCTCTTAAGACTGTTCCTATTACATAGAAGGGACTCTAAAATGATAGCTGTTTTCTTAATATAGTGTTAATCTGTGTTTCTTCAGTAGCTAAACATAGTGGGGAGGCAAATATTTGTTATAAAATACAATATAATCTATGAACACCCTAAAAGCTGTATTTGGCCCCAAGTTATTTTCAGGCATCAGGACTTAGACTGCCCATATATCCCTGTATAACCCACACTGGCATTGATCTGTTCTGTAATATCGACAGCTGCCCCTGGGCAGAGACTCTGCCTTACTCGTGGAGTATGGCGCCATCGCGTATTGAGAAACCAGAAGCCTTAAAAGAAAGCTGAGAAGCACTGCCCTTGTACACAAGTTCTTCTGAAGCACATCTGTTGAATAAACTGCAAAATCTCTGTGCTACATTTTTAACAGGTTACTAGCAGAAGACAAATGGTGAGAAGGTTGCCAGCATCTTGATAAACTGCCGTCTTTAGACACATAATCCTGGGAATGGTGCCTGTGCCACTGTCCAGATCATAGTGTTACTAGGAATTGTTACCCACAAGAGGAAAGTGCTCTCTAAGCAGTGTGGGTGCCTATGCGTTCAGTGCCATTTCCCAGCAGTGGATTAAACCAATACTATCCTATACTCCCTGCAGGGCCTTATAGTGGATTCTGTGGGAAAGAGAGGTGTGAGTTAAGACCTGATTCCTGCCCTTGCAGAGCTTCTAAACCAGAAAATTTTACAAACTGTTGTACATTTGAAACCTTTTCATTTTATTTTGTATATACTTTTAGTCTAGGCAACAGATTTTCCAGGTCCCTGGGTGTATTACCACACTTTTTTTTGGTACTCAGTACAGAATTATTTGAGAGATGGGAAATCAGTATATTCAGCTGGTTGTCTTATTTCATTCTCTGTTGTAATTATTTCCTAAATGACTAAGAAATGACTTAATAACACCTTATTTACTGAGAGGTGAAATATAAAGGCTTAGGGTTTTTCTCTTTCATTCTTTTCTTTCTCTCTTTTTTTTCTTTTCCTTCCCAAGTACTTTTTCCCTCTTTTCTTTTTTCTTCTCTATCTTCTTTCATTTTTCTATCCCATGTAGAAAGTACAATAAATATTAAACTGTGTGTGTGTGTGTGTGTGTGTGTGTGTGTGTGTGTGTGTGTGTGTATGTGTGCGTAAGGGATGGAGAGCGATAGAGAGAGAGAGAGAGAGGTTGGGTGGGGAGCGGGGGGTGGCAGTGCACCGGTGAGCCGAGAACAGAAAACCCAGGATCATCCCAGTGTGAAGGCTGTCATGAGTGGCTCCTATACACTGGGCTGCATAAAATGCCCGTGGACTAACTTAACATTCACAGTGTCTATAAACACCACAAAAAGGCAGAATCAGGGCAGCTGATGGATTGCGTCTCTGCTATTCTGTTGAGCCCAAATCCTCTGTGGATCTGTCCGCAAAGAATGGAAGTGTCATTGTGAGACAAGACAGTTGAACAGAACAGGATTCTCTTAGATTTTTGTGGAAGACAATTAGCTACTTCTTCCTGTTCCTTTGCTTCACAGTTTAGGCATGAAAACCCCATATATTCCTTACTTCCACTCAACGACTCCTTTTTGATCAATTTCCTAGGAAGTCTTTCCTGACTTTTTTCCATCCCCTACTAGTGCCCTGTGCTACCCTCCTCATGTTCTTCTCCGTCTCTGTGCAGTTCTTTACACATCTGTCTCCCCCATGGACGGCAAGGTTTGGAGGCCAGTGGCCGAGTTGTATTCATCTTTGTTTCACTGGCATCTGGCACATGGCGGTTCTATGATTTTGAGCGAACGCGTGAACTGTGGATTTACTCTCTTCAACCTTGTGAGTTGTTTGATTTTTTTATAATGCTGTGCCATCTAACTTCTTGGTGGAAGACACATTCCTTTTGCTTATATCCTGCTGAGTTATTTGATTCTTATTTATCCTAAAACTACCTTTTAGAAGCTCCAGAAAGGCTCTTCTTGTTCTGATATACTGCAGTTTAGAGAACGGACATCCAGTTACACTTTCTAGAATGTTCAGTATTTCACAAACTTAGACTGTGCCCTCATTTAGCCACCTAATTCCCAGGCTGCAATATCTGATCTTTCCAGGCTGTTCTCATGTTTGAAGTCTTTTAGGTTTCTACTACTACAGTCTCTGAACCCTTCTGGTTCTTATCCCATGGATCATCTCAAGCCTTGTTGGGTATATGTTGGACAGTTAACAGAAGGCACGCAGGCTGGGCTGCAGATCTGGATGGAGGAAGGAGACATACATGGGTGTGCGTGTGTCTGCTGTGTGCATATGTGCTGTGAGCGCATGCTGGAAAATGGGAAGCAGCTTCTGTACTTGGTAGCTAGGCTCATTAGAGATTGGAGAAAAAACTAAAGGACGGGGAAGGAGCTTAGCTACCAGACATCAAGCTATTCCTGCCTATAGACTTAACTGTTCTTTCACTCAAGAGAACGCTGAGCCAACATAGGGAATCTTTTATTCTCCTCTCCACCCTTTGCTCCCTTGAGACAGAGAGCAGTGCCCAGAAAAGTTACAGACAAAAAACAGAAAAGGAACAAGTAATTTAGCATGTTTCCATTTCCTTAGGCTGTTCAGTACCCACATACCCTCTCGAGTTAGCTGAGACACTGGCCATCTATTTGAGTGATAACACAGCCCAGGAATGGTTACTTCATCTCTTTGACTTTTCTCTGTGTCCTCTGAGGATGGAGACATTTGTGGTTTGTTACACTAGTTTTATTTTATCACCGGTTAGCTGTTTCCCTTGTTCTGGACTGTGCCTGAGCTGCTTTTCCTGTGTCTCTTTTTCAGCTAATAGAAAGCTATAAAAATGGAGGCAGCCTGCTAATTCAGGGACCAGACCACTGTTCACTTCTTCACTACGCAGCTAAAACCGGCAACGGGGAGAT
This sequence comes from Physeter macrocephalus, assembly GCF_002837175.3. NCBI lineage: Eukaryota > Metazoa > Chordata > Mammalia > Artiodactyla > Physeteridae > Physeter > Physeter macrocephalus. Next base: position 16,461,439 of record NC_041218.1, read on the forward strand.
TGTGAAATATATCCTTGACCACGGTGAGTAGGCACAGCCAACCAAGAATCATTAATCTATGAAATAGACTGAGTTTTCTAAGTTGACTTTCATCCAGGCTGTCCTCAGAATCGTGGAAATATTCTCCAACTTTAGCTGACTCTCCTCGCTTATTTGAGGGAGCTGGGATTCCAGATCCCTTATACATGTAGGTCACCTTAACCAAGCCATTAGCAGAAATAATTTTCATATCAAGGCCTTTGCAGGGTATTTGGGGGCTGATTAATTAAAAACTAGAAGACAAACCAAATGTGGCCTTGGCATAGCGTGCTTTACTGTTCTGAGAAGAGCTTTTATGTTTTGGGAAGCTAACTAGTTGGGACCAGGTACCTAATCCATATTTATAGCTGATCATTCTGAGGAGTAATGAGCATTATTTTCTTCCATCTTTCTAGTCCCCCCCACCTTTTTTTTTTTTTTTTTTTTTTGTCTGTTTGAGTCTCATTCATCTTTTCAACTCAAGTCACACTTTATTCTCTTTGAAAACATCTGGTACTCTCGTGTCCTCTGTGGCCGGCCATGTTCACGTCCTGGACGGTGTCCTAACTGGGTTTGTAATTTGGTGTTAGATCATGTACTGTAGCATGTATCTCTGACAGTCCTTTAGAGGCACAAACACATGAGCGGAATATCAAACGTTGACCATACTGTCAGCTTCCCACGTTTATAGTGTTTCTAGGACTGAAAAATAGGAAAGAAGGGGGAAACATCTCCCTGGCTTGGCTGTTTTTGAGGGGTCTCCGGCTCTGCTAGATACAGGTACACAGAGATCCTGGAAGATTTTCTGTGAGCCCCAGCACTGAGCCTGTGGCCTACCCTCATTGTATCATATTTAGGTTGTAAATAGTAAGCATATTAGTACACATCCACATTCCCTTTTGTTAATTGAAGTCTAGTTGGTTTACCATGTGATAGTTGCAGGTGTACAGCAAAGTGATTCATTTATACATATAAACATATATCTAGTCTTTTTCAGATTCTTTTCTGTTACAGGTTATTACAAGATATTGAGTATAGTTCCCTGTGCTACACAGCAGGTCCTTGTTGTTTATTTTATATACAGTCGTGTGTATCTGTTCATCCCAGACTCCCAATTGCTCTCTCCCCTGCCCTTCCCCCTTTGGGAACCGTAAGTTTGTTTTCTGTGTCTGATTCACATTCCTTTTTATTCCTCTTTTTATGCAGTTCAGCAAACATGTCTTATTCCATTCATTCATTCATTCATTCATCACATGTTTGTGGAGTACTTCACAGGAACTACCTGTTATAGACCAGCACACACACGAAAACAGAATACAGTCACTGTTATCAAGCAATTGCAGGCCAAAAAAATATATAAGCATATGCATCATTAAATTTAAAGCAGTTGTATGCAGATGCCTTAAGTCCTATTGTAAAGCCACAAATCGATAACATGGCTACCATTTCTCAAGCACAGGTTATATGCCATGTGCTTATACTGAGCACATCCTATCATTTAATCCTTACAAGGACCTTGTAAGGTAAGTATTAGACTGTCAGTCACATTAGACTCACCTTGCTTTGTCTTCAGTACCTTCTCACCATGGAGGGTTTGCTTGAACCCTTGGCCTGAATTATGGTGGAAAGAGTGGCTCAGGAAGAGGAAAGGGAGTTAAAGTAGGATGGTCGTCATTAGAGGCTTTCTTTCCCCCGGAAGGCTAGGTTGGATAATCCCAAGCCTGTCTGCTCGGGAAAGCCTACATATATTTCCAGGGCTGTGTCTGGGGTGTGCATGTTCTGCCCCCAGCAATGAAAGCATTCCTCTTTGGGCAAGACTTGCGAAGGCATTGGTGGCGTCAATTCTGCTTGCCTCTCCCACTCCCCGCCCCCAACGACACACATCATAGGTGTTTTCTCTCTCTTATAGTGACTCTTGCAAAAGCTTGTGACAGGCAGAACCAAATATTAGAACCCAGCCCCATAGACAGTGCATAAAGGTCACAAAGCTTCCATGGTTATTTTTCTCTTACTAGAAAAGATCTCAGGATTTCCACTGTACAAAGTTCAGGTGAACTTTAGATATATTCTGTCACTTTGTTTGCCTCTGGCTCAGGTTCAAGTACTCCTGGTGGCTGTCGTCTTGATCATTCTCAATCCTTCCCTCCGAGTTTGCCCTTTACCCGATGAGATTGTTTGCCCGCATACCCACATACCACTGCTGCTCAGTACCCGCATACCACTCTATAGAGTTAGGTGAGACACTGGCTGTCTATTTGAGTGATGAGGCAACTTAGGAATTCTCTCTCCTCCCCTCTCTACCTCTCCTGAAGAACAAACATTCCCTTCTCTGGTTCTGCGATCCGCTCTGCATCAGTGATCTGCTGGTATCTCACTTGGTCTTACCCATGAGGCTGCAGGGAGCTGCCATTTTGACTGAGTCTGTATTTAAGGTGGACTCTCACATGTTCGGGGCTCTCAGCTGAGATGGCTGGGACACCTGAGCCCTTCTCTACACCTGGACCTTCATCCCAGGCTTCTGCATAGCATGATGGTCCTCAGGTTCCTAGAGGGTGAGGATGGAAGCTTCCAGACATTCTGAGGCCAGGCTGGGGAAGTCTGCCCTCATCTCTGTGGCATTCTGCCAGCTAAAACAAGTCACAGAGCCAGCCCCAACTCAAGGGGTGGGGAAATAGACCCCTCTGCTTTATAATTAATGGCCGTATTTAATATACCCCCCTCCGTTACTCTGTCTTCTTCAGTTGAAAATGATGACCCTCCCTTCTCAATATCCTGAACTACTGACTGACTTGGAATTCCCTGGAGCTCTGCTTTTATATTTTCCTTTGGTTCAGGGTCCTAAGCCAAGGCTTAGCAGATAAAAATACAAGACAACAATAGCTTTTTTTTTAAGCATTAAGTATGTCCCATGCAATATTTGGGACATAATTACACTAAAAACAAAACCATAAATCCTCTTCTCAGCTGCGTCTCCCCAGGGACTTGAATGATGAGGCCTGAGATGATATTGCTCTAACACCATGGATCTTCACACACCCCCCAACTTCTCTTTCTACTCCCTTAAGACGGTCTTTAAAAGCCCCTGTAACTCAAGCTCATAAGACTTGGAGTTTCTAACCTCAGCCATAGATCAGTACACACACACACTTTCTGGCATGAAATCCAGCTGGCAAATCTCTTAGTGCTCTGATCAAAGCCTGACATTCCAATACTAAACTAGTTTCTTTTCGATCCCAGTGTCTTTTGCAAAGAGTGAATAATGTGATACAGCTCTGTGTCAAAACTGAAGGACACAGGAATTTGTTAGTAACTTGGGGTAGGGGGAAGCTTATTTTTCTAATTTTTTTGGTTAGCTTTTGTAAATTAGTTGGTTTAATATTTATACTAATGAGAAAACACTTGAGACTTTTGTAATCACCTCAACTTCACTCACAGGCAAACAGTTCTCATGGTCACTGTGTCTGCCTCACCAGGGTCTCCAATTGGCCAGTAGATACATGGGGGGAAAGACTGGAGATCGTGGTGCAAAATCCATCTCTTCTGTTTGAAAATAAAATCTTACTATGATCTACATTCCAAGGATCACTGTATATTGATGGGTGGCAATTTTTAACCTTTCAGTACTGCAGTCAAATAATAGAAACTGAATTGCAGTTGATTTTTACTAAAATTAGTATTTATCAACCTCTGATAGGCATGGTCAATTTCATTCTTAACATCAACCTCATTATCTCTAGTCATTCAGGGACATGGGTGTAAAATCTTTTGACGTTGTCAGCCTAATTCTCCATGTTCCCTAAGAGCTAAGCACTTTGGCTCAACCATTTCTGTTGTCATTTGTTTTAATATCTTTAGTTGCTGATATAATTTTATAAACCTGTGCATTTAGAATTGGAAACTATCTTTGCAGAACTATTCATCTCATTTCAATTACAGAAACTCTTTTAAATTATCGTGTTCTTGAAGTCGGGGACATGTACACAGAAAACATGACCCTTTCTCTGTAATCATCTTCTTAATGTGATCTCTGCTCAGTGAATAGTCTTGCCTAATTTAATAATGATGATGACTCTGAAATTCCCCTGATCTGATGGAAAATATCCTTTGCGAAGATGCCTCTGTGAGGCTGGGATTCGGGGATTTCTACCAGACTGGCATCGTTGTTTGTAAATTAGCATTAGGTTTGCAGAGTGGGCGGGTCTGATCAGTTAGAATTCATGTAAATAAAAAAATAAATGAATACAAATTTTCCACTGTGCCAAAGATCAAGAGATGCCCCTCTTAATAATCTCAGTTGCTGCAAACCTCTTGAAGTTTTAGTTTTTTAAATTTTATGTCTTCATATTATATAAATCCTAAAAACTGTTCAAAGACCTGCCTGTAAAGATGCCTTTAATGACAAGGGTCCTAAGAAATCAGTCGGCCTTTTTCAAGGCTCCTGACTGATACGGCTTGTTTGCTTTCTGCATCCTTACTCCAGGGAGCCCCTCTCTCCCCTCTGCTTTGCCCTCTTCTTCACCGTTTATCGACGCTGAGCAGTGGGGTCCACAAGCAGGAGGGCGCCGCCCTCTGAACGGGAGTCGTGAGAGATTAGTCATTCTCCCAGACACCACATTCAGCAACCAAGTTCTCTTCTCAGAGCTCTTTTAAATCCAGGCTGAGGGGCTGGGGGGCACGGGCCCTGTGGTTATTTCTGAAAAGCCACAGGAGGCTTGAATTTTTCTCTTCCCGCATCTTCTTTGGGACTTCTCTCAAATACACGACATGCTGCTTTCCTTTATGAAAAACTGGAATTTGGGCATTGGGAGGGTTGAAAAGAGGAGGAGGAGGGAGAGAGCTTACGAATTCCACAGGGACAGGGTGGAGAGGAGGATGTGGAGGGATTCCAGCTGAGAGACCCCCACCCCACCCCCCAGCGGTTCCTGCTTTTCAACTCCTTTCAGCCATACTTTTGCCCACTCCCTCCTCCCTAGTGTTACCCCTCCGAGACTTTTATGGTGTTTCAGTCTTTTGCACACCCCCCCCCCCCAACCCCGGCACATTTTGCTCTTTTGTTTTTATTCGCCCAGCCCCCACGCCTCTGCCCCCTACTGTGTTTCCTGATAGAAATCTCACTCATGCATTTCCTTTCTGATTTCAATGGTTTATTTTGTCTTCCCTCTTTTTCTGCCTTCAGTCTTTCTTTTCTTTTTTTCAGCCCCCCCTTTTTCTGCCTCTGGTCCCCGAGAGAAACGACCACCATCCTGCTGGGACAGGATGATGGTGCTGTTAAGAGTTCCCAGTGCCAGCTCTCCCCACATCTGTGCAGCTTTTGTCCTGGGGCAGAGGAGGATTTGGAATGGTCTGCTGGCAGCGTCAGGGAGACTAATGGGAAATGAGGTCCAGAGAGAGAGAGAGAGAGAGAGGCCACGGGGAGGTGGTAGGAATAGTAAAGGGGATTTGGATGCCTCCGTGTGGGAAGCAAATTAAAGGATGCATGTGACAAAAGACACATCATATATAATACAAGTGCAGTATCGATGATAAAATGGCGTCAGTTCAGTGGAAGAACCTATGGGATGAGCACTGACTGGGCAGCAAACTTGAAATTTGGAAGGTCTGACTACTTACCATGCTGCTCACTTTTTCATGTTGGGAGGTTTGTGAAGTTTTGCTTCTTTTCGAAGCAAAAAAAGCTTCCCTGGCCTTCACCAGGGAATACTGATGTGTATTCCCCACAATGTATTTTTCTTTCCCTTATTTTTCAGACCATTTCTCATATAGCATAGCTGTTTTTTGAATCCATGTTCCATTTATGGATCTCTCTCTGAGAAAAAATATATTGGCCAGGGTCCAAGTGGATTTTTAAATGTTTCATTCATTCATTCATTCATTCATTCAAAAATTCTGTCCCATGCATTTTTAAAAAATTTTTATTTATTTATTTTTGGCCGCACTGGGTCTTTGTTGCTGCATGCGGGCTTTCTCTTGTTGTGGAGAATGGTGGCTACTCTTTGTTGCGGTGCACGGGCTTCTCTCATTGCGGTGGCTTCTCTTGTTGCGGAGCACGGGTTCTAGGCACGCGGGCTTCCGTAGTTGTGGCTCACGGGCTCTAGAGCGCCGGCTCAGTAGTTGTGGCGCACAGGGCTTAGTTGCTCCGCGGCATGTGGGATCTTCCCAGACCAGGGATCGAACCTGTGTCCCCTGCACGTAGTTGTGGCTCACGGGCTCTAGAGCGCAGGCTCAGTAGTTGTGGCGCACAGGGCTTAGTTGCTCCGCGGCATGTGGGATCTTCCCAGACCAGGGATCGAACCTGTGTCCCCTGCAGTGGCAGGCGGATTCTTATCCAGTGTGCCACCAGGGAAGCCCAGTCCCATGCACTTTTGAAGAAAAATGTTAACAGTAATAATCACTGCTCATCTTTACTGTTCTGAATGCTTTACATGTATTCATACATTTAATTCTTACAACAATCCTACAAGGTAAGTTCTCTTATCTCTATTTGACAGGTGGTAAAAACTGAAGGGTAGTAAAGTTAGGTGACTTGCCAAAACTCATCCATAATATGAGATTGGTTTCTGCCTTCCATATTCCTAAAACCCAGCGAGGGAAATGAAACATGGATAAACAACCACAGCACAGGGTAGTTCGAAACGAGTATCATATGCAGCATTCTAGTGACAACTGGTACAGGGCTGCAGAAGGGCAATGATCATCTTAGGAAGATTTCATGGAGAAATTTGTACCCATATCCCCTCGGTAGACATTCAGCAGTCATCTTCTGGTGCAGGTTAGCTATGGAATGGAGTGTGGATATTTTAGTAAATCCTGGGAGGGACAGAGAGCCAAGACTTCCCTTTATATTCGGGGAACAACTGGGAATTCTCTGCTGACAATTTGATGGCATTCCTTCAAACTCCTTAGGGGAAATGCATGGTATCCACAATCAGGATATATGTATTCATGAAATACAAACTAAGCCCAAACCTAAATGTTCCCCGTTGGTATATATTGAAGGAATTCCATCATCTTTATGTTTTCTCTTTCTCCTGTTCTCTCCCTTATGAGTGAGACGAAAATTAACTTTTCCAAAAACCATAGTTGCTATTTTTTCACATGTATTTTTCTTTCAAGGGAAAATTTTGAGGGTCTTTGTTGATTGTTTTTATTTCTCTGGCTACGCCTCCACCTCCAAATCTCACACCGACGCTACTAACCCACACAGCGCACTAGTAGACAGCACGCTGTACTATTAAGAGTAGCTCCCTATAGGTCACTGAACACACAGATAGGGAGGGAAACCACAGCTCTGTCTCATGCTCCACCTGGCAGTTACTCTCCTCCTCTCCTTTTCTCTTCTGCAGCCCCTTATTGCTCTCAGTTAATTAAGTCCATCTTTCCAGAGCTGTTCCTGAAACCTTTAACTGAAACTTCTTTGGATATTAAGAGCAAAAGGGTCTTGTTTTAGTATCAGCAGCTCTTTTTCTCATCTCTGTCAGCTGCAGAGGATTAAAGGGGGAGGGGGAGACAATAAACAGCTCCAGGCGTGCCTGACTGGCAGATTAGAGGACCAGCTCTGGAATCCTTCTGGGTTGGCTTCATTTATAGTGATTCTTGTCAGAAAGTTGAGGAACAAGCTTCTTTCTCTTCCTTGTCCCACTTTCAGAGTGTCAAGTCCTTGCCATTTTAGCACAGATTAAACTGCTTCAGCCTCCTCTCACTGCATGGAGGCGTGGACCCCAGAGTCCTTGGGCCCACTGTGGGTGCAGCTCTGAGAGCGCCAAGTGACAGTGCTGAGGAAAGGAGGAACTGAGACAAGGCCCCTGTTGCCTAAAAATGTGTGCAGTTGTTACCAAACACACGTTCGTGTGTGCCCGACACACAGTGAGGCCAAACAAACCTAAACATTGGAGTTTGGAGCAGAGAAAGGCTTATTGCAGGGCCAAGCAAGGAGAACAGGTGGCTCGTGTCCCCAAAACCCTGGACTCTTCAAAGGGTTTCAGCAAAGTATTTTTAAAGGCAAGGCAAGGGAGGGGCATTACAGGGTATGTGATCAGCTTATGCACGATTCTCTGACTGGTTGATGGTGAGGTAACAGGGCAGTGTCCCAGGGGTTAACATTACCCATCCTTAGGTGCCAGTAGGTCTTGGGGCTCATGATCAACAAGTAGTTAACTTTTTCTATTTGGTGGTGGTTTTCGCATCTGTAAAACAACTCAGGAGGTGTGCCTCAGATACTGTTGTCTGGGTACTCCAGACAGGAGCTACAGCAGAGGACATGGGGGAGGGATCTGTCCCGGGAAGGCCCCGCTCAGTTACACCATTATCAGTGACAATGGGAACAGACACTGGTGAGGCCGGGCTGCTCGTGTTCATGGAATTCCTTTCAAAACGAATGGCTTTGCTGAAGGAGCTCTCTAAAAGGACCATTGGGCACTGTAAGCCTTCTTGCTCCTGACCTTGTGGAGGATGCCTCATCAGCGATTGAATAGGCCTGGAGGACTGGTTCTCAGGACACAAAATTGGAGTCAATACTTAATTCAAATGTAAGTGGGAGCCAAGGTGCCCTTTTATATCTCCTTCCCTCATTGATATTCCAGTATCTTGACTTAGTGTAACCTGCTGTGTTATGTCAGAGAGTAGGACACTTCATTATACCTAACTTTAGGCATTTCATGTAGTGTCCCAGCTACTGTTTTAAGCACATTTTTTTTTGCATTAACTTATGAAACCTCATAACAAACCTGCGAGATAAATATTATTATTAATCCTGATTTACATGTGTGACAATCAAGGGGCTGAGAAATAAAATGAACTTGCCCAAGATCTAGTGAGTGGAAGATACAGCTGGGATTTGAAACCAAGGAGGTTCAGCTCCAGAACCCTCACTCTTAATCACTGTGCTGGAGTGCTTGGCACTTCAGGGGGTACAGGGCGGGAGGGGGTGGGTTATCATTCATGTTTCCTTAGAATCACAGGACTGAGGAACAAAAATGAATGAACTGAATCCTCGTTGAACCTGTAAAATAGGGAACATGCTAGAAGGATATGAAAAATAATCCAAGTGTTCTTACATTTAAAAGATGTAGAGTAATTTATTTAAGGAGATAAGGCATACATTTGAAAAGCAAATACATAGTACAAGGGTAGACGCCAATAAGTGTCATGGGAGTTCTTCTGTTGATTGAGTCCTTCTGTCAAAGAGAAGACAGGTTGATTCCATCTGTTAAAGGTGGCCTTTTCAGAGGACCTTGTCACAGACTGGTCTTTAAAGAATGTGTAAGAATTAGGCGGTGGGTAGAAAATCCCTCTCTGGGTAGCAAGAGTGGAGAGAGCAAGCTCTCAGAGCTGGGAGAGCCTGAGAAATATTTGGGTGATTGTGCAGCTACCAGTTTAGCTTATGCAAAAAAAAAAAAAATGGAGCCTTGAGAACAAATTGAGGAAGGGAAGTTCCAAGTGAAAGACTGTGAACTTCAATGTTGAAATACCTGGGGAGACACAGGACATATGATGAATTTAAAACCTGGAAATCTGGATGTTGCAAGATCTTTTTTATGTTTTCTTAGTAACAGTCCTGCATGCTAATATGTTCCTGACAGAGACCTTTTAGGAAGCTTATTTGTCAAATAGGACAAGTAGGAGCAACAAATAGGACAGACATTGCAAGAGAAGATTCACCCAGCCTTGATGACCAGTAGATGGGAAAGAGAGGAGGTGAAGTTGGTGATTTAGCTCCGGGATGACCAGGAGGATTGTGAAAGTCCCCTTTCTCCTTGAGCCAATGACATTTTTTTTTAACTGACGTATAGTTGATTTACAATATTGTGTTAGTTTTAGGTATACAGCACAGTGATTCAGATATATATCTATATATATGTTCTTTTTCAATATTACAAAATGTTGAGTAGAGTTCCTTGTGCTATACAGTAGGTCCTTGTTGATTATCTCTTTTATATATAGTAGTATATATATGTTAATACCAAACTCCTAATTTATCCCTCCCTGCCCCCTTTCCCCTTTGGTAACCGTAAGTTTGTTTTCTATGTCTGTGGGTCTATTTCTGTTTTGTAAATAAGTTCATTTGTATCTTTTTTTTTTTTTTTTAGATTCCATGTATAAGTGATATCATATGTTTGTCTTTCTCTGTCTGACTTCACTTAGTATAATCATCTCTATGTCTATTCACGTTGCTGCAAATGACATTATTTCATTCTTTTTTTTGATGTTCAGTACACATAACATTTTCTTTTTCTTTTTTCTCTTTATTTTTTATTAAAGTTTAGTTGATTTACAACTTTATGCTAGTTTCAGGTGTACAGCAGTGATTCAGTTATACATAAATATATATATATTATATATATGTATATTCTTTTTGAGGTTCTTTTTCCATATAGGTTATTACAAAATACTGAGTGTAGTTCCCTGTGCTATACAGTAGGTCCTTGTTGTTTACCTATTTTATATACAGCAGCATGTATGTTACTCCCAAATTCCTAATTTATCCCTCCCACCCCCGTTCCCCTTTGGTAACCATAAGCTTGTTTTCTATATCTATGAGTCTGTTTCTGTTTTATAAATAAGTTCATTTGTATCTTTTTTTTTTAGATTACACATATAAGTGATATCACATGATATTTGTCTTTCTCTGTCTGACTTACTTCACTTAATCGCTAGGTCCATCCATGTTGCTGCCAATGAATGGCATTATTTCATCCTTTTGTATGGCTGAGTAACATTCCATTGTATATATGTACCATATCTTCTTTATCCATTCATCTCTCGATGGACATTTAGGTTGCTTCCATGTCTTGGTTATTGTAAACAGTACAATATTGGGGTGCATGTAGTTTTTCAAATTACGGTTTTCTCTGGATACATGCCCAGGAGTGGGGTTGCAGGATCACATGGTAGCTCTATTTTTAGTTTTTTAAGGAACCTCCATACTGTTCTCCACATTCCCACTAGCAGCGCAAGAGGGTTCCTTTTACTCCACACCCTCTTCAGCATTGGTTATTTGTAGACTTTTTAATGATGGCCATTCTGACCAGTGTGGGGTGATACCTCACTGTAGTTTTGATTTGCATTTTTCTAATAATTAGCAATGTTGAACATTTTTTTGTGTGCTTGTTGGCCATTTGTATGTCATCTTTGGAGAAATGTTTGTTTATATCTTCTGTCCATTTTTTGATTGGGTTGTTTTTTGATATTGAGCTGTATGAGTTATTTGTATATTTTGGAAATTAATCCCCTGTCGGTCTCATTGTTGGCAAATATTTTCTCCCATTCTGGAGGTTTTTCATTTTGTTTATGGTTTCCTTTGCTGTGCAAAAGCTTTTAAGTTTAATTAGGTCCCATTTGTTTTTGTTTTTATTTCCATTACTCTAGGAGACAGATCCAAAAAGATATTGCTGTAATTTATGTCAAAGACTGTTCTGCCTATGTTTCCCTTTAGGAGTTTTATAGTATCTGTTCTTACATTTAGGTCTTTGATCCATTTTGAGTTTATTTTTGTAGATGGTATTAGAGAATGTTCTAATATCAAGCTTTTACATGTAGCTGTCCAGTTTTCCCAGCACCTCTTATTGAAGAGATTCTTTTCTCCACTGTATATTCTTGCCTACTTTGTCGTAGATTAATTGACCATAGGTGCGTGGGTTTATTTCTGGGCTTTCTATCCTGTGCCATTGATCTATGAGTCTGTTTTTGTGCCAGTACCAAACTGTTTTGATTACTGTAGCTTGGTAGTATAGTATAAAGTCGGGGAGCCTGATTCCTCCAGCTCTGTTCTTCTTTCTCAAAATTGCTTTGGCTATTCGGGGTCTTTTTAATTTCCATACAAACTGTAAAACGTTCTAGTTCTGTGAAAAATGCCATTGGTAATTTGATAGGGATTGCATTGAATCTGTAGATTGCCTTGGGTAGTATAGTCATTTTAACAATATTGATTCTTCCAATCCAAGAACATGGTGTATCTTTCCATCTGTTTACGTCCTCTTCAGTTTCTTTCATCAGTGTCTGACCACTGACTTTCATAGTTAGGGAAGATGAGGTTAGGACTTTCTTTCTTCTAATTATGTAGTAAGTAGTTACATAAATAAATGCTCACTGATAATGATATCCACCCATATGGAGACCAAATCACCAGGATCCTACTTCTAAAGTTTACAGTGCTCAATACCTAGAGCTGTGTTCGACCCTCCCAAACACATTTATTCATTAATTCAACCAAACATTTAAGCCTCTGCTTGGCACCAGGCCAGTCACCAAGGAAGGACACAGTGGACAAGACATTGGCCACAACTTCAAGGGGTTTTCCAGAGTCTAGTTGTGGAGAGAGACAAGTCAGCAGGTGATTTTAACATGGCTTGACAAGTGTCATGATCGGTAAGGTGATCATATATACCTATTTGTCAGGGATAGTCTCAATTTGGATGATTATTATTACCCCCACGCCCCCACCATTTTAGGAAACAGGGTTAGTACACAAAGTGAGGTAACACAAAGGCATGACATTTAATGCAGTATTAGGAGTGGGGAGATAGAGGGCTTTGTGGAGAAAATGTGCGTCAGCTGATACCTGCAGGTAAGGAATTGTATGAAGGGCTGGGGGGAAAGGCGAACATTCCAAGCAGTGTTTGCAGGGTGAATGAATAAATTAGTGAAAAAATGAGAAATTGTGAATGTGCAAGCACAGAACATTTTAATTCCTGCTGAAGCATCTATAATCATTGGATGTTTATATACAACATTTCTTCCAGATTTTGGAAGGGAAATCTCATGAAAAATAGAATTTTACCCCATTTCTAAAATAAAGAGATTGGACTGGATAATATCTTGACTTAGTGTAATTTGCTGTGTTATGTCAGAGAAAGGGACACTTAATAATATGGTCTCGCATAGCTTTCATGCTATACTACATACGATTACATCCCAAACAACCTGCTGCTGGAGAATGGAAAATGGTCTTTAAAGTCCATCTGATTCTCCCTTTCCCCCACTAGGTAGCCACTTAATTATTTTTCATTTATTCTATTCTTCAACTTGTTTGAAAGCTTCTTGAAGGCAGAGGCCATATCATTCTTGTTTATCTCCCATCCTGTACATATTACCTGGTGATGACGGAGAGATTGATGAGGGGGAGGTAGAGGGGTCCTTTCTCTTTTGGAGGGGAGGTGGTCTTATTATCCCTGTCACCAAATACTATTTCTTATTCAGCGTCCTAAGGCACTTTAATTCTGTGACTATAATTTTTTGTTAATGGTTAGTTTTTGAACTTATTTTTGATGGACATCTTGCTTTCCTCTTCTTTAGGACCTTCTGAGTTATTGGATATGGCAGACAGCGAAACGTGAGTGTTGCCTTACATTATGTGGTCTAGATTATCTTCTTGAGACCATATCTAGGAAAAGAATGCAGCCTCTAGGGCATACAATTGATAATTGTAATGTCAGTGATAAAAAGTGTCTACTTTCGGGTGTATTCATAACTGTGCAGGGCTAATCTTCTAAATCAAAGATTACACAATAAAAATAGATGGCACCTGTCATGATGATTGCACATGTAGCTGTTGCTGGTCATCATTTAGAACTTCCTTCAAGCGAGGTACTTCTGCTTTGATGCACCTTGAACTACAGAGAAGTCTAAATTAATGCACTTACCTCTTAATTACCCATCACATTTACTCTTCCTCAACTGAGGTTTATAAGAAAATTAAGCCCTAAGGCATCCTTTTTGTATAGTGAAACAATTTCTCTGTGCTGAGTCTAGAATGGGACAAGTTATACAACCACTGGAGAACCGATAACATAGTACCTCCAACCATTTCCATGTTTTGTGCTTCAGAAGAGAAACCCTGGTTGAGAAAGTCACCAGCTCTGTGGATGGTTGCCAGACTGATAATATCTGTTTTCAACTTTCTCATTCCCAGGCGGCAAAATAGCTACTATTCCCCAAACAGAAACAAAGAAAAGCTAAGCATTTAACCCTGGAAGCCATGTTAAGCCTCTAAAGAACAGTCAGTGAAATTTGAAAAGGGATAAAGAATGGGCAGGGTGGAGTGTGGGGAGGGGCTAAGGAGAGATGGAGGAGGACAAGTAGGAAGGATTTAACCAGGAGTCACTGACAAGGGAGAAACTGTCCTTTGCTACATGGAGTTTGTCCACTACCGCAAATCCCATTGGCAAGGTTATCACTCACCCCAGTTTGCCTCTCTAAGGACTGCATTTGATTTTCCATAGACACTTTGGCATTGTCTTTTCAATTTCAGACTCAGAATGGGAATGGCCTCCTCCCTGTACTGCCTGTGGGGGTGGGGGAAATAGCCACTTTGCCTTGGCTGTTGCCCGTACTGATGGCTGACCTGCTGCCCAGTGGGGCAGCTCTGGTTGCGGAACCCTCCCAGAGTCTTACCATCCCTCCCAGGTATCTTCTGTGGCTGTCCCTCTCCTGCCACTCAGCAGGACTCAGCAGGGAGAGCAGAGTGGGTATCTCCTGGGTCTCTGAAGTTGAGTTCCCGGGAGACACTCCTCCCGGGGCCAGGTGGTCTACCAAGCACTGCGCTGTGGTCCTCCATCGCTGCTCCCGTGTGTGCGCCATCTAGGTTGCTCCTGCTCTGCCCACACGTCTACACAGAGAGAGTGGCTCCGCACTGCTCAGACACACCTACACACATCAGTCTATTTCATAGAGCCATTGGGTATTACTCGCATCAGACAGTAGTCGCTTAAAACAAAATCACTCAGCCTACTTGACCAGCCAACACTGTTTGAAAAAGAGGCTGGAGTCAGGTATTAGGGTTAGTCGATGACTAACCCCCTCACCTACCTCCCCTGCCCATGCCCTGCAGCCATGGTCTCACCCACAGACGATAGGGAAAGCGGCCGAGGGGCACAGAACCTCAGCAGCGGGGGGAGGATGCTACCCTCACTTCCCTCCCTGCTGCCCCTACCCTACTCCCACTCCCGCCTCCAACCTTTTCTCATTTCATCTTTGATTTAGGGGTGAGACCGCACTGCACAAGGCAGCTTGCCAGCGGAACCGGGCTGTGTGCCAGCTTCTGGTGGACGCAGGAGCATCTCTGAGAAAGACAGACTCCAAGGTAACTTGATGAGTGAGTGCAAGCATCCTCCCACGGGGCAAGATCTCTGGCACCATTGCCTTCACTTGTGCCCGTAGCAAGGCATCCTTTCTGTACTTATGGAAGTGCCTGGGGCTTTGGAAAAAAAGGAGGAAAAAATGAAGTGTTTCATTTAGAGAAACTGCAGTTTAAATGTATAAGCACAAAGGGAGGGTGTGTGCTTGCCTCAGGGACTTATAGACCTCTGAACACGTTGACCTTTGGACTTCGGGCTTCTCCTGCCGCCAGCAGCCAAGTGTGGAGAGGGTGAGGTGCAAAGCACTAGAAGGGTCGGGACCGGGTGCAAAAGATACTGGCCTGGCTACCGAGAAGCCCCTTTGGAATTTCTCCTTCAGCTACTTAATCCAGAAGAGCTTAAAACCCATGATTTATGAGGCCCCATATATGGGTGCCCAAGCGATGACCAGTCACTCCCAGGATGGGAGATCAGGCTGCACCATGAATTGTTCCGGTTTACAGAGAGCACCCGAGGAAAGGGTTAAAGCTGGAGGAAAGGAGGAGCTGAAGCTTAGTGCCGTTGACCGAGAACTGCAGCCCGTGGGAAAGAGATGGGCAGAGAGAAGAGTTCATACAGAAGATCAACCCCATAGAGGAGTTCTCTATGATGATCTGAGGTCATGATCATGGTCAGCTCGGAGAGTTTTAAAGCACCCTGGGTAGGCTCCAAGAAAGGACAAGACACTTAACTGTAGAGAAGGTTACAGAGAAGCATTTTAATATAGAGATGAGGATTTCATTAAGTGGGTACTAAATAACCTAAGTTTGGGGTCAGTGAATGTAGCCAAGAAACATAGACAAATTACTCGGAAGCCTACTCGGAAGCCTACTGATGACTTCAGCCCCATTAGATTCATTTAAGCGATGAGCACCTACTTATATGCAGTCCTCACCCTGGGGTCTCCTCCAACTGCAGTGTACATTGTGATGTAACTTTCTCTCTGACGTGGACCTTTCTTTCCTTTCTGAGCCAGGCGCATTGCTTGATTCTCCACTTCCCTTGCGACCCACCAGATCCTCGCTCTCTGACTGAGGTCCCTGGCTGCCTTAATTCTGATAGCACTAGGCTATCAAATTCGTTAAGTTGGGTCCTGGTTTCTAGCTGGTCTGTTACCTATCTGGTTAGCTAACTGGGTGTAGGATTCCAAATGGCAGATAATTATTCACTGTGATATTCTTCCCAGATGATATTTGCACTTAGGTGCTTTGATGTGTAACCTGATGGAGAAATACAACCCATGGAGGTAGGACCAGCTGAGGCCATGATCCGAGGTGGACTTGGCCTTCCTTGCTGGGGCCGCTCAGACACAGCAGGGCCATTGCCTGTTTACCACACAGAAACTGGTCTCAACTCAGGTGATGAGAGAAGGGAGGAGCAAGATGAACTAGAGGGACCAATAAAAGACTGGCCAGGAAACCTGGCCCCAGAGCAGACGGCTCTTTTTTTAATCTAAGTTTCTGACTCAAATAAATGGGCTCAATGTTCCTTGAGATTCCTTTCTATTTTGTGTCACATATGTATGTGTTCTTTTCCAAATGCAAAAAATTTTATTACTTTTATTATAAATATAGTGCATTCTCACACAGAAAACTCTAGCAATGCAAAAAAAAATTTTTTAAGTAAAAATTACTAGAAATCCCACAATCTAGACCTATATACCATTAAAACTTTAATGATTTCTCCCCACATGTGGGTATGTCTACTTTTCTCATTTTCTTCAAGTAGGTAACGTCATACTGTACATGCTATTGTATAACCTTTCACCCAACATTTTGTTTTATAGATCTTACCTTATGAAGTAATAGAGCTTCATCCTTTTCAGGGATCCTATAATTTTTCCATTCCATAATTTTTTGCTAGGTGAAAGCTGAATATGATAATTATGACTGGTTCTTCTTCTGGAAATTTTTGAAGAGAAGCAATATTTTGAGAATTTCTCTTAATAGGGAATGGCGCCTTAAAATCAACTCAGAGGCCCACCCCATCTCTCTGAATATTTGGAAATTGGGAATCCCAACCTCATTAACATTGAAGACAAGATAATCTACAAATAAATACTGTAACCAAGTTGAATAAAATTATTATAGGAACTTGAAGCTATGGTTAAATCCCAACTAAATAAGTAAAATTTTAGAAAGCATCTAGAGCCATTGTTACTTCCCTTCTATCTTCTACTCCATATCCCCTTGTAGGCTACTAGGATCAGACTTAATTGAGTTTGATACCATCCATTGCAATAGATGAGATGGAGGCTGAGAAGTGTTTGATAATTTTTGTAATGCTTGTGTGCATTTTTATACATGGAGCTATTACTTTGGCACAATGATCATGCCTCTACCCTTTCCTTAGAACTCAATATCATTTTGTACATATATACAATGGAATATTACTCGGCCATAAAAAAAGAATGAAATAATGCCATTTGCAGCAACATGGATTGACCTAGAGATTGTCATACTGAGTGAAGTAAGTCAGATGCAGAAAGACAAATATCATATGATATCACTTATATGGGGAATCTAAAAAAATGGTACAAAGGAACCTATTTACAAAACAGAAATAGAGTCACAGATGTAAAAAACAAACATGGTTACCAAGGAGAAAAAGGGAGGGATGAATTGGGAGATTGGGATTGACATACACACACTACTAGGTATAAAACAGATAATTAATCAGGACCTACTGTATAGCACAGGGAATTCTACTCAGTACTCTGTAGTAACCTGTATGGGAATAGAATCTAAAAAAGAGTGGCTATATGTATACATATAACCGGTTCACTTTGCTGTACAGCAGAAACTAACACATTGTAAATCAACTATACTCCAATAAAATTAATTTTAAAAAACTTAATATTTTAAAATAGATATCTATGAACAAAAATTAGCATTAAGGAGTGTTAAGTAATGTCTGTAAACATTCAAAAGAATGGAGACCTTTCCTCCTTTTACTGCTGACTGCTGTTCACTGGCCTAATTTCAAAAATATTGTGTGTATATAAATATACATATAATAGACTGCAAAAAGTTATACAATCATTTTAAATGATGCAGAAGAACATTTCATGATGTAGAATAGAAAGGTTTGATATATTATTAAGTGCAAAAGCACATTACCTAACAGTATATAAACAAAGTATGGTTTTATTTTCATAAAAATAATTGTGTGTAGAGATATAGAAAAAAGATAAAATAGTTACTCTATGGAAGGTTAACAGCAGTTATCTTAGTATAGTGTAATTACTGGTGATTTTTATTTTCTTATGCTTTTCTACTTTCCCAAGATTTTTTTTTTTTTTCTGGTACTTTTTTTTTTTAGAAAAAACATCTTTATTGGAGTATAACTGCTTTACAATGGTGTGTTAGTTTCTGCTTTATAACAAAGTGAATCAGCTATACATATACATATATCCCCATATCTCATCCCTCTTGCTTTAATCAACACCCATCACTTTTATTGTCAGAAATTAACTTACTTTTTGGAGAGATAAGACAGTTCTAAATTGGGGAGAACCTAACTGAAGACTTTGAAACCAACAAAGAAACCCCTTTAGATTGTTTCTGACCATCCCTTCCTCTTTGTTTCTGCTTGTTACTTCCCAGGGTTTAGTATAACAGAAAGAGTTCCAAACTAGAAATCAGAATGCCCGTTTCCCTGCTTTTCTGTTCAGTGATTTCTGTCCCCCTTCTGGAAAGGATCTGGGTTCCCAACCTCACTGCGCCACACAGTTCGCTGCTGTGTACCTAGTTACTCTGTGAGCCTCCGTTTCCTTTGATGGAACCCCACCTCTGAAAAGTGATCGTCTCTCTTGAACTTGCGTATCTCACGTGTTTGATGAGATGCACCTATCAAATAATAGATCTGAAAGTGTCTCATCAATTCTAAAACAGCAAACATGGAAAGATCCTTTTTAGCAAGTCATCTCTGAGTAGCTCTGTTTCTATGATTTTTTTTTTTTTTCAATCTTATCCCAAGTGTTTGTGTCTCTTTCCTTTTCACTGTTACCGACAGGGTAAGACACCTCAAGAAAGAGCACAGCAGGCCGGGGACCCGGATTTGGCAGCCTACCTAGAAAGCCGCCAGAACTATAAGATCATTGGCCATGAGGACCTGGAAACTGCTGTTTGACCCTGGTAG
Source organism: Physeter macrocephalus (assembly GCF_002837175.3). NCBI lineage: Eukaryota > Metazoa > Chordata > Mammalia > Artiodactyla > Physeteridae > Physeter > Physeter macrocephalus. Next base: position 16,480,707 of record NC_041218.1, read on the forward strand.
ACAGGCTGAGAGAATCTGAACGAGCATATCACCTGTGCCCTCCTGGTGACCGGGCAGCTCCCCTGGAAGAAGCTGATGGAATCCATAAATCTGTCTCTCTCCTGCAAGAATCTATCTGAGACCATGCCACCAGTTTTAAGGGCTACCAAGATGTACAACAGAACATGATAGCCCACTGAGGACGAGGCAGGATACCTGGAGATTTGTGGAATACAGATTCCACAAAATTCGATCCTTATTGCTTCCAGCAAGTAGCATGAACTTCTGTGTTCACCTGTATAATTTATTTTAAAGATTCAAGGATGTTTGTATAAATGGCACTGCTCCCTCCACCCCCTATGCATTCACCTTTCCCCTGTACCACACAATCCTCCTGTAATGACCCATCAATTTAAAAAATATGATCGGTTCTCTTTACATTCAGCCTTTGGAGACCAGAAGACTCTGAAGGTCTTTTCAAACCCTCTGGCTGTCCTGCAAAAATATAACTGTCAGACCGCTTCCATTTCCAAGACTAAATATACCGAGACTACTTAGTGACCTTTTGCATGTCTCCTCTCCCTCCTTAATCCCTTTTCGTTATACAGGAGCTGGGGAGTGCCACTAAAATAATGTCAGCTTGTGTGCAATATCTCTGAGGTTTGGCAAGGTGGCATGGGAGTTGTCTGGGCTCAGAGGTACCTCAGAGAGGGGACCCAGGGGTCAACGCAGGTGGCAGGGCTGTTGCCCATAGCCACGGAGGACCGGTTCAGCTTGGGCTGTTGGTCCAGCTCCGTACTGCCTACATGTAGCCATCTTTGCCTTTTGCTGCAATAGAGATGAGCAATGGATTCAACAAAGGCCCATAGCTAGTTTGCAGAACCACTCAATTTTAAGTGCTGCTGAAATTGCAGAGCAGAAAACCATGTGTGGGAACTGTGGTTACAGGAAATGGAGCACTACGCCAGCGTTTACTTTTAGGCTTTTTTGACTGATAATAGAAAGCAGGCTAATCGACTGGAAATAAAACAGCAAAAGCAAAAGTAGCAACATATGTCAAAATAACTCACTTAAGCAAGAAGACAGTCGCTGGAATGTTGCACAGAGGCTAAACGATTCAGGTACAGTGGTGAGAGGGGGCCCATTTTAGGTTTTCCTTCTAAGGTTTTGGTTTTCATTACCCCAAGTAAGCCCTGTCCCAAGGACAAAGCCTTGTTTCATGAGTTCCACTGCCAGATTTCCGAGATGCCTGGATCTTTCTGATGGATGCCTCACCTACTACTTGTCAGGTTCCAAGGTCATACCTGATAGCACTATAGCCCCATGTTTCACGTACAGGGTGGTCAAATATATTAATTTTTTTCTGTTTCCCCTACCAGAGTGTTCTTAGTGCAGACTACTGTGGGAGTCTAGCCAGGAACATCCTGCTGGCAGTAGAATTACAGCTTCTAATCCTGCCACGGATCATTGGTACTTACAGGCACCTCTATTAAGGACTCTATGATAACTAAAGTATCAGGAGAAAAAGTCTTCTTTCACTGAAAATATCTACTTGACTTGGGTATAAGGCAAAAGTGCAAGTGGGTGACCTTTTTGCTTTAAACTAAACCGATCTCTTCTGAGCTTTCTTCCATTTAGTTCTTAGACATAAACAAAGTGTTTCCCTAGTGTTTCTGCATGTAAACATAAATGACTGTCTCTCTACATTTAATTTAAAGCTCCAGGGGTGATGCCTTGCTTATCTGAACCACTTTTGGTCACGTATCATTTTGAAAGTACAAAGACGATATATACTGTATTAGGTTGGAATAGCCTCTCAGTGGATGGGGACTAAGTCTGTCTTTAGTTGTTTCAAAATCAAATTGTTGGCATTATTTCCAGCTGTGGGAGAATGGGTTGGTTGTGAGTAATTATTTCCATACATCAGTCTTAGAAATGGAACTATGTTTGAGGTTTTCTGGGGAGGGCAAAAGGGACTGGAATAGATTATTTCCAGAAGCTAGGGGAAAAAAAATAGCTCCAGGAGAATTTGATCACTGGGCTTCTGCTGGGAGTTTTCCAGTTGGTGGGACTGTCAAGGAGATGTTGTGATGACAGAAATATAATCCTTATGACAGACTGGAATCTGGTTTTGAATGGTGCCTTCCATTCCCTAGATTGAGCCAAGCATTTGGCTATGCAGCCAGTTACCAGCTGCCATTGCTGGGATGAAGGACTCCGCTTTCACCAACTACCATCTCATATTTCTCTGTGATGCTTCAAAGCAGCCCAGAGAAAATTGAGGGTACAGGTGGCTATGGGCCAATTCAAATAGCTCCAACTGAAGTCACACGTAAATCCTTGATATGGAAACAGATGAGGTAATGACTACTGTAGGGGTCCTCGTGCATTTGGAAATTGTTCCAAAGCAAAAAAAGAAAGACGTTAACGTCCTACGTTATTGATGGGGGGTGACACAGGACCAAAGGCAAATGTCTCTGAAAAAGCAAACACCCAGAGAACTTAGGCTTTACAAAAAAAAAAAAAAAAAAGCATCGAAAATGATCAGAACAGTGACCTATTTAATGGCTTCAACATTAAATCTACCTCCTGTAGCTTTTTTTAAAAATTGGCCACTACATGTGACAGTCCTGGGCTTTAGAAAGAGCAAAGAGAATGTGCTCAGGAGTTTCCAACTCAGCTTAGGGCAGGTAGTATCCCCTCTAATGGGCCATCAGGAAGTATAGAAGCAATAGTCTGGCCCTGGTCTGAAAATCCACATTACTTTAGAAGACATAAAACTATGTACCTATAGAAATACAATTTTCTACAAAACCAACTGAGATGGTACTGCCAAGAGTAGCTAGCTTAGCTGCCATTCCTGTGTTTGGCTCAGAAGAGCCTTTCATGTCGTGGCACTGTCTGCTCTGGGATTCCATTTTCAGATTAGACTGATAGAGGCATGAGAAATGGAGAGTTATTAAAAGCCAACATATATAACCTTAAAGGCAGTCATTTGTTAAGCCTTATATTCCAGTATTACACATTTAGTGAAAAAGAACCCAGCTGAGCTATGCTTTATCACATTCAAGGACTTGATAAAGAACAGAAGTCAAGAATGAAATAAACACCACAGCCGGGAATTTCACTTGGAGAGTTTTGGTTACCTCTATAGAGGTTATGACCTAAAATGAATGCAATTTCTGAAACAGGGGATTTAGCTGGCAAGTACACAGCCATGAAACTAGTGACAGGTGCTGGAAAGCCTCACGTTACCCGTTGTTCCCCATCCTTCCGTCCTAGCTGGCCTTAGTGCGTAGGCAGATCCGTTTGCATTGAGAGATACTCAACAAGTAGGTAGTTTTCATTTAGACCTAGTAACAGTTTCTTTGCCTAAAGGATTTCTGGAATTTATTGACTAGACTCCTCACAATATTCATGTCTTAGAAAATGTGGGTGCAGTTTTATTTTTTTACATGTCAATTTTATTTTAAATGCTTAGATTTTTAAATTATAAAAGTAGAACATGCTTTTTATAAGAAGTGCTAATACCACAGAAGAGTATCACATGCAAAGTCAAGCTGTTCCTCTCTGCTGGTGTAGTGTCCTCTGTCCCACCCCCCAGAGATAAACAGCGGGAATACTGATAAACATTGTTGCTTGTATGTTATGTCAGAAATACTCTGTGCATATACAAGCCCCAATACACATATAGGAATGCATTTGTTTGTATACATATATGTGTATATGTCCTATACACCCATATATTGCATAGGTTTAAAAAAACATTTTAGAAGCATGCTAGTCATCTGTGCCTGTGTAGTTAACACCAACAGGCAAAGATAAGGTAACAGAAATTTTTCATTTATTCTTTGTTAGTTTTACTATTACTAAGCTTAGTTCTATTACTGGAGACTTCAATTGCACATGGCATTTGCTCTTGCCTGTGTCATAAAATCTGTGGCCAAGAGGTCTTGTAATTGTTTTTGTTACCTTCCATGAAGTATGAAACCTACCTGAGCCCAGAGACTTGTTTATGCTCTTTGTGGATCTCAAGTGGAGAGTTTCTTCCTCTGTGATGCTTATACCCCTTTACAAGGCTGAGTTACAGGATTTACTCAGTAGGCTGCCTAATGATATCTAATTCTGGTAAGCTACCGTGAAAAGGCATAGTAACTTGGATATGGGTGCGGTCTGAGTAGCTAGGCTTCCTTCTAGTAGGAGTAGCTAATGAAATCACTGAGAACAGCATGATATTTTATGCGATTATGCTATTTAAAAATAAAATAGATGGTTGTTAAACTGGCTTGTCATAACCATCCAATAAAACTACTAACTGCTCTACTTAAATGGATTATTTTCATTTTAGGGGGAAAAAGTAGAACATCCATTAGAGAGTTTTCTAATTAACATTTATTTAGTAGAAAATAGCTTCTTGCCCAGGTCTTAGTAGAACCATCTCTGAATATCTCAACTTTCTTATTCTCTAAATGCCATATTCAGCTGATTTTTATAAGTCCTATGGTTTTTTCTCTGCCCAGCCTCTCGGACTGACTTTGGCTCCAACCCTTTTCTGCGTCCTGGTCATCACCCCATAGCTAGTCCCTCTAATTGTGTGGCCATGGCAATTGTCCTGCTCCTGGACTTTCTGCCACTACCTTCAATGATTCTGAAATAAAGTTGCCCGTCTCCCTCAGATGTTATGCTCAAAATGGATCAAAATGGAATTACTCTCTGGGACAAGTATCCCTTTTTCCTGAAGGACAAATAGACTTCCACTGACCTTGATCATCTTGTATATTTACAATAGGCCTTGTCCTGAGAAGTAATCTCCCAGATAGATTTAGCAAATTTCTGTCATAGTCACACCACAAAAGTACACAATCATAGCAGCTGCCTCCACACCCAGTGATGTAAACAGTGTGCTCCATGAAGTCACCTGGGCGGCTGGATTATATGCACGTTATACCCCTACTGGCCGTCTGTGGATTTTAGACCGTCTCCCCACAGTTTAATAAGAAACCTAAAAACAGGAACTAAGCAAGGAATAGTGCTCCTGACAGCGTGCTTGCCCGGGACACCAAGAGTTACTGAACTGGTCCCCCAAAAACAAGCAGAAAAAATAATTCTTAGGCTGTTGAAGCATTACATTTTAAAGTAGAGATTTGAATATTGGATGGTATCGTCATGGTGGACAGATTCTAGAGTCTCTTTATACATGCATTCAGTCATTTCACCTGCAATCATCTGTTCACAAAATTGATCATACAATTATGTATTTAATCATTTATTTTTAAATATGTTTATCATTTACTCTGACGCAGGCACCATACCAAGGATATAAGAATGAACGCAAGAGACAAAACTCTTGACCTCATGAAGCTCAGTCTAGGAGAACATACAAATTCCAGTCTGATAAGTTCTGTACAGGAGAAGCCCATGGTACTAGGGGAGCATGCCCTGCAGGTCAGCTTTTGTTGTGCCGTCGTTCTTTAGCTAGCCATATTTTAGTTCTATGAAATGAGAATATGAAAGAAGAAAGAGTTCGCATTTGCTTTTCCTTAGAGTCTTGGCACTGTTCTTAAAAAATGGATTTGAAACCAAGACTTTAAGATGAGACTTAGAAACACTACTAAAATGAGAGCCAAAACGTTTATCCTATTTCTCAAGGACAGAACTAGGAACAAGAGGCAAAACTTGCAGTGGATTTTGACCGAATATAAAGGTGAAGCACAAATATCGTCAAACAGCAGAGTAGGCCCAGAATTAGAAACTTTTAGTCATGGGGCGTATTTAAGCAGAGGCTACATGACCACCTGGAGGGGTGTTGTGACTCGGGACATGAATCTGAGGGGGCTGGATTAGATTCTGGGAGTTTTTTAAATGTTCTTTTAAAATGACTTTATTGAATGGCAGGATTTCATTTTAAAATTTTATAAAAATCTTGACTTTTAATCTTTTAAAACATCACTTTGTGACAGAGTCTTTAAAGAGAATGACATTTAGTTATCATCTAAAAATCTTAAAACTAAGCAAGAATTTAAGAGCTAATGAAAAGAAAGCATACTAAGAGGTATAAGTTACTCCAAAATACTTCTGGAAGCATTATGGATTTTAATGAATATTCTTAGACATTCTTAAGTCCTATTACAAATCTGTTTCACTGTCCATTCAACATAAAAAAGTGCTGTGATTTGATATTCTTAGAATTAAATGTAATCTGGTATAACCACAGAAGAAAATTCTGCCTAAAATATATTTGGGGTCCAAGTAAATGTACATGAAAGGCAATCATGGAAAGTGCCTTGGCTTCTGCTACTGGCATGATAATTACAAGGGAGGGTTTACCCATGGAAATAAGAAAGCGATGATTCTGGTTTTTACCCATTTTCCACAGTTTCAGTATTTTGAGCCAAATGGCATCTGACATGGGAGACTTTAGTGATGGGAACACCTGAAACTATCTTGTTTCTCAATCATTTAGTGCATATAGGCTTCAATAAAAATAATTTCAACGACTCAAATCTGTACAGTTTATTAGTAACAATTTCGGTAATTTTAGACTGTTACTGCTTTAGCATTTTGATGCATTTTTGACACTTTTGAGCTTCAGTACAAAGCCCTGAGGTGGATAATGCAGATAGTGCATTTTAAATGAATAAATGGAATCTCAGAGCAATGAATTCAACTAACAGAGATTCATGTAGTAAGTGGTAGAACTACAGCACAACTAAGATCTTTAGATATTACCGACTGACGTGTCTACAATAGATGTTTTCTAAGTGATTTTCCGCCATTGCTTTCAATGCTATTTTACATCCATCATTCAGTTTTCCATCATTTAGAAGGTGAATCCTTGAAAAAATATTTACCTAAGATTCCACAGCGTGGGTTGGTTAGGACTGAGGGAGAATATGATGTTAAAAATTTAGGATTTTTGCTCTCAGAGGCTTATCAGCTTGGAAATATTTCAAGGGGGAAAAAAGGGCAAATATTTTGGTACCAGGATGGATTTCACGAAATAACACTGAAGGGGACTTCCTGGCTTCTCTACTTTGTGATTCTCAGCATTTAAAAATGTTGGTATTATTTTCTCTCCTTGGAAGTCACTATTGGAATAATACTATTTCAGAATGCTGCACCAAAAAGTGGTGAAATGGTCTTGCCATTCAAAATTCCATTGCTTGAAGTTTGGGGTGGGTAACAGTCACATACGTAGAGGTCTAATGCACCTATGGGAAGATGCCACACTTGAGGTAGAAAGAACGGACAGGCCTGAGATATCCTTCTGTTCTGAATCTTGTATTTACAAGGCACCTCTGTGAGCAGTTTGATGAATACGTAGAAGAGGGGTGTTTGATCTGGGAAGCAGCCAAATTTGGATTAGGAACAGGAATGTTGGGAGGAGACGGCTTAACGAGGACTGTGAGGTTCAAGTTCTGTAGGGAGGACAGTTTGCAGAATAAAACAAGGACAGACGAGATCACAACAGACATGGAGAGGAGGCGCTTTGTTTCTTATGAAGGGTTTCGTTTTCCCTAAACATTACATCCAGAAAAGTGGATTGGGCTTTCCAAAAACAGTGAACTTATCGCAGCGAGTGTTTCTTCTAGTATGTAAGTGAAAATTGAACAACCAGATCAGGGATCATGTTAAAGCAATTGCTTGGACTAAAAGACATCTGTGACGTCTTCCAGGTTTCGATTTCTATGATTTTGGACTGGGGCAGAACTCAATCAGAGCCCCTTTTCTCAGGTTCCTGCCATATAGATGCAATGAAAGCATTTTTGTGAAAACAGCAGACATTGTAAATATATCCCAGATCATTTAGAAGCCGGTATTTCATGACCCTAAAAGAAATCTGCTGTGCTTACACACACATACACCCACCACTGTTTGCCAATTCCCAAATCTCCTGAATAAGATATGTTTCTACAAAGGCATAACAGTCACAAGTTCAGGAACTGAAGTGAAAACAAAGGATCTAGTGTTCAGTTTCCTACTTTCTACCCATTTTTTGTTTGGGGTGTGCAGTTGGGACTGGGGCTTGGAGAAGGGGGCAGAAGATCCCTGTATTTTCTGGTACAAAAAACATGGAGGCAATTTTTGTAACTTACTGTCATGAATTAGGGCTCAGCCTCACATCCCTAGACTAACGTTCTGTGATGTTTCTGCCTGTGAACTAGTTTTAACTGCCATCCTTCCCTTACTTCCATGAGCTCCTAGATTTCAGATTGGCTGGAGGGGGGTGGGAGTCATTCTTGAGATCACCTTGAAAAGTGGGCCCATGTCTGGAGGCTTGCTCAGAGAACTGCTCCCACTCCATCCTGTCCCCCGCCCCTCCTGCCTCTATCTCGGGAAGGTGAGAAATAACAGTAATGGGGGGAAAAAATTCTCAAGTGTAGCACAATAATAAGGCTCTTAGTCTTAAATTGCCATGGTGACCCACAAATAAATAATATGTACCCTCAGCAAACTTTGATCCTCATGAAAAGCAAATTCAGAAGACATAGAAAAAAAAAGTGAACTTGTTTAGAGTGGCTTCAAGGAGTATCACTTGTGAAATTTTCAACATATGCTGCTTAGAAGAATTAGATTATGTCTGGAATTTAGAGGAAAACAGGACTCTGCTAATAGAAAGAACTTTCTGGTAGAGCTTTCCAAAGGACTGGCTTGATTTTGAAGGAGTTTCTCTAAGTGTTCATTAGGAGGTTAGACCACAGACTTATGCAGATCTATGATAAAATTTGAGAAAAATGAGGACAACATAGGAAGTTTTTCATAATCCTTACAAATTCTGAGACTATATAACCTTTCCTCTTAAGAATTACAGAGATAGGAGATGTTTACAAATTGTAAAAATAAACAGATGACAGCCCTAAATTGGTTTATCCTATATTTTGTTTTAAATTTATGGGTAATTTCTCTCAAAGAGGTTAGTGAGATTTATCAACTTTTAAGATAGAGTTTAGCTTTGATATTTACTGCACCTTGTGTAATGAATCCAAATGGTTCACAACCTTTTGGGTTTTATTAACAGTAACACCTTTCATTCCCTGCCCCCCCTCCTCCATTGGTTGGACTGAGGCTTTGATGACATGTATAATTTCCAATGCAACTGGAACCTAGATCGATGCTTGCTAACATCCTGATTGTGGGCTGGGAAGTGTGGGGTTCTTGCCATCCTGGGGAGTGAGATTTGGAAATTTTATAGACAAAATATTCTAGCACAACAGAATATTTTGCAAAACACATCTTTGATAAGTTAGGGTCCACGTTAGTCTCAGTTAAAGGTTAGCTAGGCTGGTTTTTTTTTTTTTAATTACCAATAATTAAGTTGACAGCCATGAATCTGCATATTATATGGAGTACAGCTGATTGAAAATGAGGAAAACCATTCCTGTAAAGAATTAAGAAACAGAGGACAATCTCAGTTCCATAAGAATGAATACATTCCATTTAATTTGATTCCTGAGTGGGAAAAAGTTCCTGGGCGTCCAGAGTGCCCTTGGCTGTGGGCAGTCCACTCTCAAAGGCTGTATCTGTAGGAAGAGTTGCACTCGCATTATAAAGGGCTCTTTCATGATTTCTGATTCTGCCCTATCACATCCCAGAGCCATGCCTTTGCAAAGCTGCCAGCTGGCAGGTGGAATCCAAAAAAGAGTAGCATCTGTGGCAGCAGGATGATGAAGTTTTATTTCCAGGTAAAGTAGGATCCAGATAATATGAAATGGAGGGGGGGGGCGGGGGTGGGAAGGGTGGGGTGGGGAAGAATGGAGTTTTTTTGTAACAAAGTCATAAAGTATTTTTCCCTAATTTTCTTGCATTTCCTGTTTATACAAAGTATCTTGATCACTGTGTTGCTCTACAGAGATTTTCAATGGAATTAATTTGGGAGACTGAACTAATCTCTGAAAAAGAAATGACTGGTTACAGTTACTTTTTGGACACTTTCTCTGTATTGTGAATTGTGTGGAAATGTATAGAATAAAATTTAGAACTACAATTAGTTTCTTTTCTTTGGTTACTGGCTGTTACATGGAGTTGGTGTGAATATTATCTTTAAGGGGGTTAAACTGGATTTTCAAAATTGGGAGGTAAGCGAAGAGTTGGCTGTCTGGGAAGGCAGAACCTAAAAGAGATCTCTGATAAAGAAGAAATGTTTTTTAAAATGACTTCTGCTTTCAAGAGGGACTAACAGAGGCCAGATTTACTCTCCCAACTGAATTTAAAAAAAAATCTGTATATAAAACAATAATTGTTAAGACACTGGAACTCAGGCAAAAGAAGACAATAATCCCTGATTGATGAGAATCAAATAAGATAAGCTCTATGATTTCTCCATTTTGAAGACTTCAGAGAGTTTCCTGGCAGTAGCTCAGGGAGGGGAAATTGAGGGAGAGCCTGGCAGATTTCCTAAGTTGGGGAGACAGAGCTGAGAGCTTGGGAGACCAAGGCAGCTAGAGCTCATGGAGCCAAGTATTAGAGAAGAGAGATCTGAACAGAGAGATAACCCCAGAGATCTGCAGAGACCACCCCCCCACTCAATTAGTCAGTAAAATACTTATCAGTGTATGCTAGTGAGGAAACTACCTGAGACTGGAGAAAGAACCACCCACAATGATGAGGAGGAACAATAACCAGCTCACACGAGGCCGGGAATAATGCCTGTTACTGTCTACCCAGCTTTTATTTCTTAACAAAACATTACAGTCTCGACCTGTGTTGTCCCACTTCAGTTCCATTTCCTGCCACTCTGGTCACAGAGGCAACCAATAAGATTTTGTGTGAATCTTAGCACATTCCCATCTTTTCTCCCTTCTTCCCCTTCTCAACTTCTGTTAACTATATTCCCTGTTACAGATGTAAACTTTTATACCCTGTCTGGTACCAGTATTCGAAGTTCTATGTGTTGTCCAATTTTATTCTAAGAGTTGAAAGCAGGGGCATGGAGTTTCATTAGCCTGGCATGTTAGTATGCACTGCAGAGGGTCATAATGTGTGACAATCACACTGTTTCCTGAAACCACTCAAGACCATGACCCCAATGCCAGTGAAAGTCAATGTTCCTTCATCTGGATCAAAGAATTTCACTTTCCTGACTTTTTTTGGACCGCTCTGCCTTCATATTTAGACCCTTTGATTTAGTTTTTATGAATTTCTTTCTCTTGGTGTTCGCTATTTTTCTTTGTTCTTGTTGAAAGATAAAACACACATATACACACGTAATTTTAAAAAAAAATGTCCCTAGTATCATCTAGCTCCCTGATATTCCTTGGAATCCATTCCATTCTTTCTCGTGAAGGCATCCTTCTCAGAGTCCACTGGCTTCCTGTTCTAATTCTGATGAACTGACCAATTATCTCCTTAGGATGTTCTTCTTCTGGGCTTCTGCATTTGTCTTGTCACTTCTTGATGCCCACATGTATGTTAGTTTCTTGGTGTGCTGAAGTATAGCCACAAATTGCTTATTAAAACTAGGAACTAGGGAAATAAGTTTTTGAGTTCTTGCATATCTGAAAATGTCTATCTTATCTTTTACTTAGAGCTTGTCTGTCTTTGGAATTCTGATTCCAAAGTCATTTTTCATTAGAAATGCAGAGAATCTTAATGAGGAAAAAGAAGATCACGTGCTATGTGAAAAGTAGAAGTTCATTCACGAATAGATTAAAATCACAGAGTCACATGTTATGGTAGTAAAATGATTCCAGATAGCAAGTCCATCAAGTGCACTGTGCAGAGGAGAAAACTGTGGTTCCAAGAGATTAAAACATTGCCCAAGATCACATAGCTAACTAGTGACAGGGCGAGTTCACCAAAGCTCAGGGACTTCTCATGTGCAACTTGTGTCACATGCAATGTTCAAACGCTTTCGATTCCAGCCGAAGGGGACTATGAGGATGAAACAGATACTCGTGGTAGAAGACAATACACTGGATTCCAGCCCCAGCTCTGCTCCAGAGGAGCCAGGCATGTTCCTTGCCTTCCCTGGGCCCGAGTTTCCTAATCTGTAAACAAGACTGTACAACTGATGGTCTCTGGGCCACTTTCTTCTCTCAAGTGGTGGGATTCTCTGATGGGAATCTTTTTTATAGAAGATTCATTATAAAGATGAAAAAGAGTCAAAATGATCACTGTTCAAAGCCCTCACTTTGGAAACTGCTAAAGCCTCCCCCAAAGTTTACCATTTGAGTAGTATTTGCCCCAGCCGCATAGCACAGGGAGATCAGCTCGGTGGTTTGTGACCACCTGCAGGGGTGGGATAGGGAGGGTGGGAGGGAGGGAGATGCAAGAAGGAAGAGATATGGGGACATATGTATATGTATAACTGATTCACTTTGTTGTAAAGCAGAAACTAACACACCATTGTAAAGCAATTATACTCCAATAAAGATGTTAAAAAAGAAAATCTAAAATGTCTTTTTATAAGACATCCATGGCTTCAACCCCACACCTGTTGTAGGATTCAATCCTTGGAATTTCCTGTGTGTGTTTATTCCCAGAGATCGACACAGCAAGCCACGGGTTGCTAGTTCCTCAAATCTACAGGCTATCACTTCAAAGGTGTAAAGATAATTAGCTCAGTTTCATACAGATGGAAAGGACCAGAACTTACACAGAGGACGGATGCTTAATATCCATTATGTGTTACAACTACATGGAGGATATGGTCTTGATAACAAGGAAGGATGTTTCTCCTTCACTGCTCAATCTAATTAGGTCATGGTGTATTTCTTTTCTGCTTGGCATTTTCTGAATCAGTGTGGACAGTCATGGATTTGGCACCTATGTTGCTGGTTAGAAACTGGGTGAACTTGTTCACGTAGCTCTTTCTGAACCTCAGTATTCTCATCAGAAATATAGAAAACACCACCAAAAACCAAATGGAATTGTTATGGACATTAAATGAGATATTGCTAGAAAAATATTTAGAACAATGCCTAGCACACAGTAAGAACTCAGTAAGTTACACCTATGAAAATATGCTGGGGATGATTATATTGATGAAATGCATATTGTCATATTTCTAGCACTGTTCTTTGCACTGTGGGGCAGGGGGCAGGTAAAATGCTCTCACCTTGGAGCAGTTAATTCATTAAATCCAGTTGGTCTGACATTGAAGTCCTAACATTAAGTTTGCCTCAATCCTTTTTATTCCCTGTAGCTTGTAAGCATGTCTTTAAAATTAAAGATATAAAACTTTGACAGTGATCAATAAGGTACAACTCTGAAAACTTAGATTGAGAAAAAAATGTGCAAGAAATACACCCAAAAGTTTGAAATGGAGAGGAGAGAGACAAGATGGTGGAGTAGAAGGACCTTGAGCTATCCTCTTCTCATGAGCATACCAAAATCATAACTGAAGGCTGAGCAACCCTCAATAAAAAAGACTTTCTACATCCAAAGACACAAAGAAGAAACCACAACAAAACGGTAGGTGGGGCACATTTGCAATATAATCAAATCCCATACTACCTGGATGGGTGACCCACAAATGGGAGAATGATACTGCAGAAGTCCTCCCAGAGCAGTGAGAGCTCTGAACCCCATGCCAGGCTCCCCAGCCCAGGTGTCTGGCACTGAGAGCAGGAGCCCCCAGTGCCAGTGGGGTTTGACTGTAGGAGCTCCACAGGACTGGGGGAGCGGCGACTATAGGAGCCTGGGCCAGACCTACCTGCTGGTGTCAGAGGGTCTCCTGTGGAGACAGGGGATGGCTGTGGCTCTCGCTGGTATCATAAAAGCTGGCAGTGGACATAGCAGGGAGTGTTTACCTACATGAACTCTGGCTGCATGCAGCCATCTTGGGCCGTTGGCATGGAGACCTGGCCCCACCCAACAGCCTGTTGGCTCCAGTGCTGGGACACCTCAGGCCAAACAACCAACAGGGTGGAATACAGCCCCAGTCATCAGCAGACAGGCTGCCTTAAAGAATTCTTGAGCCCATAGCTACATCTAGGCACACCCACTGACACAGCCCTGCCCACCAGAGGGCCAAGACCCAGCTCCACCCACCAGTGGACAGGCACCAGCCCCTCCACCAAGAAGCCTGCACAAGCCTCTAGACCAGCCTCACCCACCAGGGGGCAGACACCAGAAGCAAGAAAAGCATGATCTGGCAGCCTGTGGAACTGAGTCTGCAAACACAGGTCAGCACCTACAGTGGAACTAGCTGGTCCCTGGCCCTAGATGATAAGAGGAGAGTGTACTGCTGGGGCACACAGGACATCTCCTACAGAGGGTGACTTCTCCAAGGTCAATAAACATAACTAACCCACTGTATACATAAAAATACAAATGGAGTTTTAAACAAAATGAGAGTGCAAAGGAATATGTTCCAGGTGAAGGAACAAAATAAAAACCCAGAAGAACAACTAAGTGAAGTGGACATAGACAGTCTACCCAAGAAAGAGTTCAGAGTAATGATCATAAAGATGAACCAGGAACTTGGGAAAGGAATGGATGCACAGACTGAGAAGTTACAAGAAATTTTTAGCAAAGAGAATATATAAAGAACAAAAAAGAGTTGAAGAATACAATAACTGAAATGAAAAAATACACTAGAAGGAATCAACAGTAGAATAAATGAGGCAGAAGAATGGATAAGTGAGCTGGAAGACAGAGTGGTAGAAATCACTGCCATGGAACAGAATAAAGAAAAAAGAATGAAAAAAAATGAGGACAGTTTAAGAGACCTCTGGGATGTCAAATGCACCAACATTTGCATTATAGGGGTCCCAGAAGGAGAAGAGGGAGAGAAAAGAGCCTGAAAAAATATTTTAAGAGATAACAGCTGAAAAATTTCCTAACATGGGAAAAGAAACAGTCACCAAAGTCCAGAAAGCACAGAGTCCCATACAGGATGAACCCAAGGAGAAACACACCAAGACACATAATAATCAAATTGACAAAAATTAAAGACAAAGAAAAAATATTTAAAGAAACAAGAGAAAAGCAAAAAATAACATACAAGGGAACCCCCATAAGACTATCAGCTAATTTTTCAGCAGAAACTCTGCAGGCCAGAAGCGAGTGGCATGATATATTTAAAGAGATGAAAGGGAAAAACCTATAACCAAGAAAACTCTACCCAGCAAGGCTCTCAGATTTGACAAATAAATCAAAAGCTTTACAGAAAAGCAAAAACTAAAAGAATTCAGCACCACCAAACCAGCTTTACAACAAATGCTAAAGGAATTTTCCTAGGCAGAAAAGGCCACAACTAGATACAAGAAAATTATGAAATGGGAAAGCTCACCAGGAAAGGCCAACATACAGTAAAGGTAGGAAATCATTCACACACAAATATGGTATCAAAACCAGTAATCTTGAGAGGAGGAGAGTACAAACGGAGGATATTTTAAGTGCATTTGAGACACACACTTCTGCCACCAGGCACCAGGAAAAGCCCCTACCAGGGCTGGCCTTCTCATGCCTGCTGCCAGGCACTAGGAAAGGCCTCCACCAAGGCTGATCCTCTCATAATGGCCACCAGGCACTAGGAAAGGCTCACTCCTATGGCCGTCAGCTGCCCAGCACACGTCCTCACTAGTGGGACCGGACATCTCACGGCCACTGTCTACTCCCCCCCACTCACCTGTCACCCCTGGGGCTCCTGTGACCCCAGCAGCCATGCCACCTCCATGTCCTGTCTTCACCAGGGCAGACCTGAGTGCTCCAAGGTAGCCTCAGGAGCAGACTGCTGTGGGTGGCCAAAATACAGAGTTGGGGCTAAAACCACAGCTGAGCCCCAGGGGTTAGGTGACTAAGGAAGAACAGAAATCTTTCCATGCGGCTGCACATGCCGCAGATTAAATCCCTGTGATCAGCTTGGTAAATGCTGCATATATGGAATATCTGAATGGACAGAGTGTTCCCACGACTGAGACCAGTCTATGGAGGCAAGTACATGCAAGAGTTGGGCCAGGTCAGAGTAAGAGCTGCACCCACAGCAGGTCCAGAGACCTACCTAGAGGTGCTGGAGGGCCTCCTGGGGAGGCGGAGGTTGCCTGTGACTCACAGTGTGGGCAAGGATATTGACAGCTGAGACCCCAGGAAATTATTATTATTATTATTTTTAAATGTTTTGTTTTGTTCTGTTTTTTAACTGTTTTTAAAATTTTTTTAATTAAAAATTTTTTTAATATGTTTTTTATTTTTCTATTTTTACTTTTTCAGTATTTTGAGTCTTTTTCTTGCTTTCTTATGTTTTGTTTTTAATCTTTCTTCATCGTTTTCGTATTTATTTTATGTTTTCTTTGCCTTTTTTTAGTTTGCATTCCACTTTTGTTTAGTTTCTTGTCTTTTGTTTTTATAAGTTTTGTTTTTAATTGTTTGATTGCCTTTTGGGGATCTTTTATATGTCTGGTTATTCTCTTGTTTTTTGCTTTCTTTGTTTTTGTTTTTCTGGTATGTGTGTATGTTTCTTTGTTAGTTTTTGTTTGTGTGGTTTTGCTTTTACCATTTGTCTTGGGTTTTATTTATCTGGTTTTTTAAAATAAATTTATGTATTTATTTTTGGCTGCATTGGGTCTTCATTGCTATGCGTGGGCTTTCTTCAGTTGCGGTGAGTGGGAGCTGCTCTTTGTTGCGGTGCACGGGCTTCTCGTCACATTGGCTTCTTTTGCTGTGGAGCACAGGCTCTAGGTTCACAGGCTTCAGTAATTGTGGCTCACGGGCTCTAGAGCGCAGGCTCAGTAGTTGTGACGCATGGGCTTATTTGCTCTGTGGCATGTGGGATCTTCCCGTACCAGGGCTCAAACTCATGTTCCCTGTATTGGCAGGCGGATTCTTAACCAGTGCACCACCAGGGAAGCCCTCTTTTTTCTTTGTTTAACTGTTGTTGTTGACTGTTTTTGTCTTTGCTATTTGTCTTGGGCTTTGTTAGTCTGTCTGTTTTCTTCCCTCACCACCCCCCACCCTTTTTTTTTTTTGCCTCACCATGCGGCTTGCAGGGTCTTGCTTCCCCAACTGGGGGTCAGGCCTGAGTCTCTGGGGTGGAAGCACTGAGTCAAGGATGCTGGACCACCAGAGAATTCCTGGCCCCAGGGAATATTAATTGGCAAGAGCTCTCCAGGAAGTCTCCATCTTGACTCCAAGTCCAAGCCCCACCCAACTGCCTGCAGGCTCCAGTGCTAGATGCCTCATGCCAAACAACAAGAAAGACAGGAACACAAACCCACCCATCAGCAGACAGGCTGCCTAAAGTCATATTAAGCTCACAGACACCCCAAAACACACCACCTGACATGCCCGGGCCCAATCAGAAGGACAATATCCAGCTCCACCCACCAGAGCACAGGCACCAGTCCCTACCACCTGGAAGCCTACACAAGCCACTGGATCAACCTCACCCATCCGAGGCAGACACCAGAAGTAAGAGTGTCAATGACCCTGCAGCCTGAGGAAAGGAGATCTCAAACATAGTAACTTAGACAAAATGAGAAGACAGAGAAATCTGTTGCAGACAAAGGAGAAAGGTAAAAATCCACAAGATGAAATATGAAGACGAAATAGGGAATCTATCTGAAAAAGAATTCAGAGTAATGATAGTAAAGATGATCCAAAATCTCAGAAATATTGGGTTGGCCAAAAGTTTCCTACAGTTTTTTCCATAAGGTGGCTCTAGTAGCACTTAGTTATCTTTAACTTCATTCAAAACAATTGTTAGATTGTAAGTGACAGCTTACAATCTAACAATCAGTGTGCGTTTAAAAAAGACTTATCAAAATTGGTGAATTTCTGTGTAACAATTTTAATATCGAAGATGGAAGAAAAAATGCAACATTTTCGTCATATTATGCTTTATTATTTCAAGAAAGGGAAAAACACAACCAAATGCAAAAAAAAGATTTGTGCAGTGTATGTTGTTGCTGTGACTGATCAAACATGTCAACAGTCGTTTGCAAAGTTTCATGCTGGAGGTTTCTCGCTGGACAATGCTCCACTGTTGGGTAGACCAGTTGAAGTTGACAGTGATCAAATTGAGACATTAATTGAGAACAATCAATGATATACCACACAGGAGATAACCAACATACTCAAAATATCCAAATCAAGCACTGAAAATCATTTGCACCAGCTTGGTTATATTAATCGCTCTGATGTTTGAGTCCCACATAAGTTAAACGAAAAAAACCATCTTAACCGTATTTCCTCATGCAATTCTCTACTTAACCGTAATGAAAACGTTCTGTTTTTAAAACAAATTGTGACGGGCAATGAAAAGTGGATACTGCACAATAATGTGGAATGGAAGAGATCGTGGGACAAGAGAAATGAACCACCACCAACCACTCCAAAGGCCAGTCTTCATCCAAAGAAGGTGATGTTGTGCATATGGTGAGACTGGAAGGGAGCCCTCTATTATGAGCTCCTTCCAGAAAAGCAAACAATTAATTCCAACAAGGACTCCTCCCAATTAGACCAACTGAAAGCAGTACTCGACGAAAAGCATCCAGAATTAGTCAACAGAAAATGCATAATCTGCCATCAGGATAATGCAAGACCGCATGTTTCTTTGATGACCAGGTAAAAACTGTTACAGCTTGGCTGGGAAGTTCTGATTTATCCACCATATTCATTAGACATTGCACCTTCAGATTTCCATTTATCTAGGTCTTTAAAAAATTCTCTTAATAGAAAAATTTTCAATTCCCTGGAAGACTGTAAAAGGCATCTGGAAGAGTTCTTTGCTGAGTAGCAATACTCAGACAAGATAGACTTTAAAATAAAGACTGTTACAAGAGACAAAGAAGGACACTACATAATGATCAAGTGATAAATCCAATAAGAAGATAGAGTAGTTGTAAATATTTATGCACCCAACATAGGAGCACCGCAATACATAAGGCAAATGAGAACAGCCATAAAAGGGGAAATTGACAGTAACACAATAATAGTGGGGGACTTTAACAACCCACTTACACCAATGGACAGATTATTCAGACAAAAAATTAATAAGGAAACACCAGCCTTAAATGACACATCAGACCAGATAGATTTAATCGGTATTTATAGGACATTCCATCCAAAAGCAGCAGAATACACTTTCTTCTCAAGTGCACATGGAACCTTCTACAGGATAAATCACATCTTGGGTCACAAATCAAGCCTGGGTGAATTTAAGAAAATTGAAAACTTATCAAGCATCTTTTCCAATGACAAAGCTATGAGATAAGAAATCAATTACAGGAAAAAAACTGTGAAAACCACAAACACATGGAGGCTAAACAATATACTACTAAATAACCAAGAGATCACTGAAGAAATCAGAGAAGAAATCAAAAATACCTAGTAACAAATGGCAATGAAAATATGATCAGCCATAAAAGGGGAAATTGACAGTAACACAATAATAGTGGGGGACTTTAACAACCCACTTACACCAATGGACAGATTATTCAGACAAAAAATTAATAAGGAAACACCAGCCTTAAATGACACATCAGACCAGATAGATTTAATCGGTATTTATAGGACATTCCATCCAAAAGCAGCAGAATACACTTTCTTCTCAAGTGCACATGGAACCTTCTACAGGATAAATCACATCTTGGGTCACAAATCAAGCCTGGGTGAATTTAAGAAAATTGAAAACTTATCAAGCATCTTTTCCAATGACAAAGCTATGAGATAAGAAATCAATTACAGGAAAAAAACTGTGAAAACCACAAACACATGGAGGCTAAACAATATACTACTAAATAACCAAGAGATCACTGAAGAAATCAGAGAAGAAATCAAAAATACCTAGTAACAAATGGCAATGAAAATATGATGACCCAAAACCTATGGGATGCATCAAAAGCAATTCTAAGAGGGAAGTTTACAGGAATACAATCGTACCTCAAGAAACAAGAAAAAATCTCAAAAAAAACACTTAAACTTACACCTAAAGCAACTAGAGGAAGAACAACAACAACAAAATAAACTCTAAAGTTAGTAGAAGGAAAGAAATCATAACAATCAGAGCAGAAATAAATGAAATAGAAATGAAGAAAACAATAGCAAAGACCAATAAAACTAAAAGTTGGTCCTTTGAGAAGATAAACACAATTGATAAAACTTTAGCCAGACTCATCAAAAGGGAGAGGACTCAAATTAACAAAATTAGAAATGAAAAAGAAGTTACAACTAACACTACAGAAATACAAAAGATCACAAGAGATTACTATAAGCAACTATATGCCAATACAATGGACAATCTGGAAGTAATGGACAAATTCTTAGAAAAGTACAACCTCCCAAGACTGAACCAGGAAATAATAGAAAATATGAACAGACCAATCACAAGCAATGAAATTGAAACTGTGACTAAAAATCTTCCAACAAACAAAAGTCCAGGACCAGATGGCTTCACAGGAGAATTCTATCAAACATTTAGAGAAGAGCTAACACCTATACTTCTTAAACTCTTCCAAACAATTGCAGAGGGAGAAACACTTCCAAATTCATTCTACGAAGCCACCATCACCCAACACCAAAAGAAGACAAAGATATCAAACAAAAAATAAAATTACAGGCCAATATCACTGATGAACATAGATGCAAAAATCCTCAACAAAATACTAGCAAGCTGATTCCAACAACACATTAAAAGAATCATACACCATGATCAAGTGGGATTTATCCCAGGGATGCAAATATTCAATATATGCAAATCAATGTGATACACCATATTAACAAATAGAAGAATAAAAACCACATGATCATCTCAATAGATGTAGAAAAAGCTTTCGACAAAATTCAACACAGTTTATGATAAAAACTCTCCAGAAAGTGGGCATACAGGGAACCTACCTCAACATAATAAAGGCCATATATGACAAACCCACAGCAAACATCATTCTCAATGGTGAAAAACTGAAAGCATTTCCTCTAAGATAAAGAGCAAGACAAGGGTGTCCACTCTCATCACTATTATTCAACACAGTCTTGGAAGTCCTAGCCACAGCAATTGGAGAAGAAAAAGAAATAAAAGGAATCCAAATTAGAAAAGAAGAACTAAAACTATCACCGTTTGCAGATGACATGATACTATACATACAAAATACTAAAGATGCAACCAGAAAACTTCTAGAGCTAATCAATGAACTTAGTAAAGTCGCAGGATACAAAATTAATACAAGGAAATCTCTTGCATTCCTATACATTAACAACGAAAGATCAGAAACAGAAATTAAGGAAACACTCCCTTTTACCACTGCAACCAAAAGAATAAAATACCTAGGAATATACCTACCCAAGGAGGCAAAAGACCTGTACTTAGATAACTATAAAACACCGATGAAAGAAATCAAAGGTGACATAAACAGATGGAGAGATACACCATGTTCTTGATTGGAAGAATCAATATTGTGAAACTGACTATACTACCCAAAGCAATCTACAGATTCAATGCTATCCCTATTCAATTACCAATGGCATTTTTCACAGAACTAGAACAGAAAATTTTACAATTTGTATGGAAACACAAAAGACCCTGAATAGCCAAAGCAATCTTGAGAAAGAAGAATGGAGCTGGAGGAATCAGGCTTCCGGACTTCAGACTATACTACAAAGCTACGGTAATCAAGACAATATGCTTCTGGCACAAAAACAGAAATATAGATCAATGGAACAGGATAGAAAGCCCAGAGTTAAACCAACACACATATGGTCACCTAATCTATGACAAAGAAAGCAAGAATATACAATGGAGAAAAGACAGCCTCTTCAATAAGTGGTGCTGGGAAAACTGGAGAGCTATATGTAAAAGAATGAAATTAGAACTCTCTCAGCTATATGTAAAAGAATGAAATTAGAACTCCCTAACACCATACACAAAAATAAACTCAAAATGGATTAAAGACCTGAATGTAAGGCCAGACACTATAAAACTCTTAGAGGGACACATAGGCTGAACACCCTTTGACATAAATCACAACAGGATCTTTTTTGATCCACCTCCTAGAGTAATGAAAATAACAAAAATTAACAAAAGAGACCTAATTAAACTTAAATACTTTTGCATAGCAAAGGAAACCATAAACAAGACCAAAAGACGACCCTCAGAATGGGAGAAAATATTTGCAAATGAAGCAACAGACAAAGGATTAATCTCTAAAATATACAAACAGCTCATGGAGCTCAATATCAAAAAAACAAATAACCCAATCAAACAATGGGTGGAAGAACTAAATAGACATTTCTCCAAAGAAGACATACAGATGGCCAACAGGCAAGGCCAGACACTATAAAACTCTTAGAGGGACACATAGGCTGAACACCCTTTGACATAAATCACAACAGGATCTTTTTTGATCCACCTCCTAGAGTAATGAAAATAACAAAAATTAACAAAAGAGACCTAATTAAACTTAAATACTTTTGCATAGCAAAGGAAACCATAAACAAGACCAAAAGACGACCCTCAGAATGGGAGAAACATCATCAAAAAATCTACAAACAATAAATGCTGGAGAGTGTGTGGAGAAAAGGGAACCCTCTTACACTGTTGGTGGGAATGTAAAGCGATACAGCCAGTGTGGAAAACAGTATGGAGGTTCCTTAAAAAACTAAAAATAGAACTACCATATGACCCAGCAATACCACTACTGGGCATATACCCAGAGAAAACCATAAGTCAAAGAGACACATGTGGGACTTCCCTGGTGGTCCAGTGGGTAAGACTCCATGCTCCCAATGCAGGGGGCCTGGGTTCGATCCCTGGTTGGGGAACTAGATCCCACATGCATGCCGCAATAGTCCACATGCCAAAACTAAGAGTCTGCATGCTGCAACTGAGAAGTCTGCATGCTGCAACTAAGAAGTCTGCATGCCACAACTAAAAGGTCCCTCATGCCGCAACTAAAGATCCAGCGTGCTGCAACTAAGACCTGGCACAGCCTAAATAAATAAGACACATGCACCCCAATGTTCACTGCGGCACTATTTACAATAGCCATGACATGGAAGCAACCTAAATGTCCATCAGTAGAGGAATGAATTAAGAAGATGTGGTACATATATACAATGGAATATTAGTTGTAAAAAGGAATGAAATTGGGTCATTTGTAGAGACGTGGATGGACCATACAGAGTGAAATAAGTCAGACAGAGAAAAACAAATATTGTATATTAATGCATACATGTGGAATCTAGAAAAATGGATTTGTTATTTGCAAAACAGAAATAGAGATACAGTTGTAGAGAACAAACATATGGACACCAATGGAGGAAAGGGAAGGGGGTGGGATGAATTGGGAGATTTGGATTGACATATATGCACTATTGATACTATGTATAAAATAGATACTAATGAGAACCTGCTGTAGAGCTCAGGGAACTCTACTCAGTGCTCTGTGGTGACCTAAATGGGAAGGAAATCCCAAAATGAGGGGATATATGTATACATATAGCTTATTCACTTTGCTGTACAGTAGAAACTAACACAACATTGTAAAGCAACTACACTCCAGTAAGTATACATATAGGTTATTCACTTTGCTGTACAGTAGAAACTAACACAACATTGTAAAGCAACTACACTCCAGTAAAAATTAATCATAAAAAAAGATGCATTTGAAATTAAGAGATCAGCAACTTAAATCATGCATAGATAGATAGAATGTTATATCAAAACCTCATGTTAACCACAAATCAAAAATCTATAATAGATATGCACAGAAAAAAGAAATAGGAATCCAAACACAACAAACCGCAAGAGAAAAGAACAAAAGGGCAAGGGGTAAAAATACCTACAAAAACAAATCCAAAACAATTAACAAAAATAGTCATAAAAACCTACATATTGATAATTACCTGAAATGTAAACAAATTAAATGCTCCAACCAAAAGACAGATTGGCTGAATAGAGACAAAAACCCATATATATGCTTTCTACAAGAGACCCACTTCAGATCTAGAGACACATACAGACTGAAAGTGAGGGAACAGAAAAAGGTATTCCATGCAAATGGAAAGCAGAAGAAAGCTGGAGTAGCAATACTTTATCAGAAAAATGGGCTTTAAAATAAAGACTGTTACAAGAGACAAAGAAGGACACTAAGTAAAGATCAAGGGATCAATCCAAGAAGAAGATATAACCATTGTAAATATATATGCACCCAACCTAGGAGCACCTCAATACATAAGGCAAATGTTATCAGACATAAAGGGAGAAATTGACAGTAATACATTAATAGTGGGGGACTTTAACACCCCACTTACACCAATGGACAGATCATCCAGACAGGAAATCAATAAGGAAACACAAGCCTTAAATGACACATTAGACCAGATAGATTTAATTGATATTTATAGGACATTCCATCCAAAAGCAGCAGAATACACTTCCTTCTCAAGTGCACACGGAACCTTCTCCAGGATAGATCACATCTTGGGTCACAAATCAAGCCTCGGTAAATTTAAGAAAATTAAAAACTTATCAAGCATCTAGAGATTAGAAATCAAATACAGGAAAAAAAAAACTGTAAAAAAGGCTTCCCTGGTGGTGCAGTGGTTGAGAGTCCGCCTGCCAATGCAGGAGACACGGGATCGTGCCCTGGTCCGGGAATATCTCACATGCCGCGGAGCGGCTGGGCCCGTGAGCCATGGCCACTGGCCCTGCGCATCCAGAGCCTGTCCTCCACAACAGGAGAGGCCACAACAATGAGAGGCCCATGTACCGCAAAAAAAAAAAATAAAATAATCCTTCCACAGTCTTGAGAGGCATAAACGTGGAGGTTAAACAATATGTTACTAAATAACCAAAGATCACTGAAGAAATCAAAGAGGAAATCAAAAATACTGAAAGAAAAATGAAAATGAAAACACAATGATACAAAGCCTATGGGACACAGCAAAAGCAGTTCTGAAGGGTAAGTCTACAGGGATACAAGTTTACCTCAGGAAACAAAATCTCAAACAACCTAACCTTACACCTAAACCAACTAGAGAAAGAAGAACAAACAAAACCCAAAGTTAGCAGAAGGAAAGAAATCATAAAGGTCAGAGCAGAAATAAATGAAAGAGACTACTAAAACAATAGAAAATATCAATGAAACTTGAAGTTGGTTCCTTGAAAAAATAAACAAAATTGAAAAAACTTTAGCCGGACTCCTCAAGAAAAAAAGGAGAGGGCCCATAGCAATACTAGAAATGAAAAAGGAAAAGTTGCAACCAACACCACAGAAATACAAAGGATCACAAGAGACTGCTACAAGCAACTATACACCAATAAAATGGACAACCTAGAAGAAATGGACAAATTCTTAGAAAGTTACCATCTCCGAAGTCTGAACTAGGAATAAACATAAAATATGAACACACCAACTACAAGTACTGAAATTGAATCTGTGATTTAAAAACTCCCAACAAACAAAAGTCCAGGACCAGATGGCTTCACAGGCAAATTCTACCAAACATTTAGAGAAGTGTTAGCACCTGTTCTTCTGAAACTATTCTGAAATTTGCAGAGGAAGGAATACTGCCGATCTCATTCTATGATGCCACCATCACCCCGATACCAAAACCAAAGACATCACAAAAAAAGAAAGTTACAGGCTAATATCATCGATGAACATAGATACAAAAATCCTCAACAAAGTACTAGCAAACTGAATTGAACAATACATTGAAAGGATCATACACCAAGATCATGATATCCCAGGGATGCAATGATTTTTCACATTAACAAATTGAAGAATAAAAACCATATGATTATCTCAATAGACGCAGAAAAAACTTTTGATAAAATTCAACATCCATTCATGATAAAAACTCTCCAGAAAGTGGGCACAGAAGGAACATACCTCAACATTATAAAGGCCATATATGACAAACCCACAGCTAACATAATTCTCAATGCTGAAAAACTGAAAGCATTTCCTCTCTGATCAGGAACAAGACAAGGGTGTCCACTCTCACCACGTTCATTCAACCTAGTTTTGGAAGTCCTAGCCATGGCATTCAGAGAAGAAAAAGAAATAAAAGGAATCCAAACTGGAAAAGAAGAAGTAAAACTGTCACTGTTCACAAATGACATGATATTATACATAGAAAATCCTAAAGATGCTACCAGAAAACTACAGAGCTCATCAGTGAATTCAGTAAAGTTGCAGGATACAAAATTAATACACAGAAATCTTTTGCATTTCTATACACTAACAACAAAAGATCAGAAAGAGAAATGACAGAAACAATCCCATTTACCATCATATCAACAAGAATAAAATACCTAGCAATAAACATACCTGTACAGGAGGCAAAACACCTGTAATCTGAAAATTAAAAGTTTCTGATGAAAGGAATCGAAAATGACACAAACAGATGGAAAGATATACTGTGTTCTTTGATTGGAAGAATCAAGATTGTTAAAATGACCATACTACCCAAGGCAATCTACAGATTCAATATAATCCTTATCAAATTACCAATGGCATTTTTCACAGAACTAGTACAAAAAATTTTTAAGTTTGTATGGAAACACAAAAGATCCTGAAAAGCCAAAGCAATCTTAAGAAAAAGGAAGCTGGAGGAATCAGGCTCCCTCACTTAAGACTATATTACAAAGGTACAGTAATCAAAACAGTATGTTACTGGCACAAAAACGGACATATAGTTCAATGGAACAGGGTAGAAAACCCAGAAATAAACCCACGCACCTATGGTTAATTAATCTATGACAAAGGAGACAAGAATATACAATGGAGAAAAGACAGTCTCCTCAATAAGTGGTGCTGGGAAAACTAGACAGCTACATGTAAAAGAATGAAATTAGAACACTCCCTAACACCATACACAAAAATAAACTCAAAATGGATCAAAGACCTAAATGTAAGAACAAATACTATAAAACTCCTAGAAAAGAACATAGGCAGAACATTCTTTGACAAAAATCACAGCAATATCTTTTTGGATCCACCTCCTAGAGTAATGAAAATAAAAGCAAAAATAAACAAATTGGACCTAATTAAAACTTAAAAGCATTTGCATAGCCAAGTAAACTATAAACAAAATGAAAAAACAACCTATAGAATGGGAGAAAATATTTCCAAATGATGCAACCAACAAGGGATTAATTTCCAAAATATATGAACATCTCATACAGCTCAATATCAAACAAACAGACAAACAAAACAGCCCAATCAAAAAATGGGCAGAAGATCTAAATAGGTAATTCTCCAAAAAAGGTGTACAGATGGCCAGCAGGCACATAAAAAGATGCTCAACATCGCTAATTATTTAGAGAAATGCAAATCAAAACTAAAATGAGGTATCACCTCACACCACTCAGAATGGCTATCATAAAACAGTTTACACATAATAAATGCTGGAGAGGGTGTGGAGAAAAGGGAACCCTCTTGCACTGTTGGTGGGAATGTAAATTGGTACAGCCACTATGGAGAACAGTATGGAGGTTACTTAAACCAAAATAGAGTTACCATATGATTCTGCAATCCCACTCCTGGGCATATATCCAGAGAAAACTGTAATTCAAAAAGATACACACACCCCAATATTCACAGCAGCACTATTTGCATTAGCCAAGACACAGAAGCAATCTAAATGTCTATCAATAGATGAATGGATAAAGAAGATGTGGTATATACACAAAAGAATATTACTCAGCCATAAAAAAAGGAAATTATGCCATTTGCAGCAACTTGGATGAATTTAGAGATTATCATACAAAGTGAAGCAAGCCAGACAAATATCATATGATATCACTTATATGTGGAATCTAAAAAAAAATGATACAAATGAACTTATTTACAAAACAGATAGAGACCCACAGACATAGGAAACAAACTCATGGTTATTACCAAAGCAGAAAGGAGAGGGGATAAATTAGGAGGTTGGGATTAACATTCACACTACTATATATAAAACAGATAACCAACAAGGACCGACTGTATAGCACAGGGAAATATACTTAATGTTTTGTAATAATTTATAAGGGAAAGAATCTGAAAAAGGTATATATATATATATATAGATAGATAGATATATACACACACATACACTGAAATCAGTGTGCTGTACACCTGAAACTAACACAATATTGTAAATCAACTATATTTCAATTTAAAAGTCAAAAATAAGTTTGAAATGAAAATGGAGGGGCTTCCCTGGTGGCGCAGTGGTTGAGAGTCCGCCTGCCGATGCAGGGGATGCGGGTTCCTGCCCCAGTCCGGGAAGATCCCACATGCCGCGGAGCGGCTGGGCCCGTAAGCCATGGCCGCTGAGCCTGCGCGTCCAGAGCCTGTGCTCTGC
>NC_041218.1:16510412-16539382 GCF_002837175.3 Physeter macrocephalus
TATATATATATATATATAGATAGATAGATATATACACACACATACACTGAAATCAGTGTGCTGTACACCTGAAACTAACACAATATTGTAAATCAACTATATTTCAATTTAAAAGTCAAAAATAAGTTTGAAATGAAAATGGAGGGGCTTCCCTGGTGGCGCAGTGGTTGAGAGTCCGCCTGCCGATGCAGGGGATGCGGGTTCCTGCCCCAGTCCGGGAAGATCCCACATGCCGCGGAGCGGCTGGGCCCGTAAGCCATGGCCGCTGAGCCTGCGCGTCCAGAGCCTGTGCTCTGCAACGGGACAGGCCACAACAGTGAGAGGCCTGCGCACCGGGGGAAAAAAAAATGGAAAAAAATTCCATCAGCTTGACCTAAGGTCTGGTTTCATAGTATGTCAGTCAGCGGGTATTGACAACTTAAGAGGAAACCACTGTGCTGTCCTTTTGGAAATGCATTCATACACACTCAATGTGTATGAACAATTTGTTAAAAGTCTTTGGATTAGTCTTCTTATTTTAAATTTACCTGTTTTTAAACTATCTTCATTCTTCTGAAAACCACCAAAGTTCTAAACTCGGATGCTATAGAACCAAACTTTGAAGACTCTTTCATAACATTAAAACCTCTGACAATATTTAAGTTGTAGTGATATTCTGTATGTACTCCACATACCACAAAGGTTCAGTTTCAGCTTCTGTGTTTAGTCCCATTGTGTGAAGTCTCTTTAAATTTCCACTATCCATAACTTTTCATCTCAGTTCTGAAATTATGTTTGGCCTGGCTCCTCTGAATTTAGGTGTTTGTTTGTTTGTTTTTTGGGGGGTTTTTTTTGGTACTTCCACAGAAAGGAAAAAGCTTCTTCAGCTCAAACCTAAAGTTTGCAACAGGGACCATGATATATTCACAGGAATTAAGGCCTTTTCAATGTCACTGATGATGGGTATGAAATACTGGCATACGAGCTGTTTTCAATTATCTGTATAGAAAAATCAATGGCGGCCGTTGGTGCTAGGTCAGTGAGCTGCTGGATTATTGCAGGAAGAGGTTACAGCTGCTCTGCCAATGACACACTCATTCCTCCACAGGTGCAATCAGGAGCAGAAGTCTGAACTCCGTTAGCAATAGCCTCTGGTAAAAGTACATTCTTAATCACCAAATTTGAAATAGCCATTTAGGTTGTCAAGAGAAAGGCTGATACTGAAGGAATGGAATTTTCTAGCTCTAACTCAAACCAGATCATATTTTCCATTCTATTTATCTTGTCTAAAAAGAACTAGGGAGTAAAAGTTAGCTGAGCAACAAATGCTAAATGTCATCCACATAGTTTGTAGTAGAATAACAAACTAGTCATTTGATTTAGTAGGTCCACTCAAGAAAAATGAACTTCTCAGAGATTAGTTCTGTTGTGACTTTTATTTTCAAAGAACAAAACATAGATTTTGTTCATCAATTGTAGGAGCCTGGGTCAGAAGCTGGTCTAGTATACTCATTGGTGTCAATTTTTTGAACCAGAAATCCCATATTGGTGTCTTGGGTTGATTGTTCTTTTATGGTCCCAATGAACCCTGTCTCCTGCTATTAATGTCCTGTATAGTCCCTTCCAGCATTAACTTTGGATTTGACTCTTTTGCTGATGGGACATTTGCTGGTGTGAACTAAGTGGTGGTTTGATAGGCATTTGCACATTGGGTTTGCCCCTTTGGTATGCTCCTTCTGGAAACCTGGCACCATTATGACAAATCCCAAGTTAGCCACATGGGGAAGTGTGCAGAAAGGGAGAGATGTACAGCCACTGCAGCTGAGGCATCCATCAGTTACAGGATTGAAGAAGACTTCTTGGATGTTCTAGTCCCAGCATGATGCAGGGTAGAACTGCCCTGACAAGCCCAGTCCAAACTGCATAATCATGAGTATGTAAATGTCTGAGTTTTCAGTGGTTTGTAACTGAGTTTTGGGTGGTTTGTAACACTGTTACCAAGTCCAAGATCATACTGCTTGCCACAAGACAGACCAATAAATCAAGAGATGAGTGCTTGGCGCAGGGAATAGCGACTCTTTTGGAAAGCCAACAGACTGAGGAGATGGTGGATTCGTGTCCCAAAGAACCATCTTGCCTGAGTTAGAATTCAGGCTTCTTTTATACTAAAAGGGGAGGAAGTAAAGTCAAACATTTCCTACTTCAGGTCACCCTCCAGGGGGGATATGTTAATTTCTTCCTCCCTGCAGTCATTCACAGGTGAGCCTGGTCAGGATGTTTCCAGTGAGCTAAACAAAGGTATTTGAGCTTAAGGCTCATTACCTTGGAGACAGGGTTCCCAGAGATGGGCCATTATGTATAATTTAAGCTTACAGGCAACATCCCTTTGGTGATTAATTTGCAGTAGAATACAAAGTTTTTTGCCTATTACAACTCCCCACTGTCAATGTCCACTCTACAATCTTGTAGGAAAGAGATGAAGACTGTTCTGGCTACTTCCTGCAGAGGCAACAAATGTTCCTTAGACTCTTTAGTCAGTCATTTTTTATCTACAACTATTTGAACCTGATGAAACCCCTTAGCACTTTGTTGTCTAATTTGTAATTGAACTTGGGGTTTTTGTTCTAGTTCCCAATAAACATACTAGATTCCTGTGCTATTTATTTGGACAAAATTAAACAAACTGGTTGACACTTCTCCAGCTACAATGAAATTACCATCTACTTCAATTGGATAGACCTGTTGGAGGCAAACTCATGCCCAGAGGTTAGTATAGTTCACAAAGTTTTAGCCTAACTGGAAACTGCTAGGTCTTTTAGAGCTTTTATAGATTCTCCTGCCTGAGCCGACACCTGGAATGGCCTACAATGCAATATTTTAAAGGAGCTTAATTTAAGCCTGCTTCTGGGAGCCAATGATCTGTAGCAGGGCAACTGGCAAGGACTTATACCAAGTTCAATTAGCCTCTTGACATATTTTAGTGATGTTCCTTTTTAACGTATGATTCATTTTCTTGTTTTTTTCCTGTTGTGGTCTATAGAATGAGTGTAGTTTCAATGCCTTAATTCAGATCAAGGGATAATTTCCCTAAGGAGGGCTCTAATCACTTCAGAGACTTTCTCTCCAGGTGGGATATGCTTCCACCCATCCTCAAAAGTATCCACAAACACTAGCAGGTTATTTGAAATTTCTTGCAGCTTGAGGCATTTGAGTGAAGTCTATTTTCCAGTCCTCAGTGGGGCAGGTTCCTCTGTGTTGATTCCCCATCCGGGGATGTCTGAGAGCAGTCTGTGGGTCATTTAAATCATGCAATTCTGAGTGAGTGTCTGGTCTTTTGTAGGTTAGGCCCCATTATCTATATTTTTGAATCCACCATAAGGTGGCATTTCTCCTGTAATGGGTACTATTATGAATGTGCTACAGCACAGTGTCCAAGGTGTGATCCAAGTAAATCTTCACAGTTTGGCCCTCTCTTTGTCCTTTTCTGAATACACTGGCTGGTATTTTGACAAGTCAATCTGTGGGAGAAGTAATCCTCTTGCCTCAGAAGATATTGTTTTAGGTTAGGTGTCCCAGCAACCCCCACCACCCTTTTTTTTTGTGAACCGAAAACTGTTCTTAAAAAATAAAGTCTATTAAAAAATTTTAAATCTAAACTACCTATTTTTTCCATAACATTGTTGGAATTAAAAATAATTTTTAAACTTTGCTAATCTAACTGGTTACTAAAAAAATCTCATTTTACTTTACATATTTTTAAACTATTATTTAGGTTGACTAAGAGGTTTGCAATTCTAGCATCCCTTTTTAATGGGATTCATATTGGCCATGTGTTTTTGGGCTTCCCTGGAATGCCGCTAGTACACACTTATGGTCTTACATTTCTGTAGACATGGAGGGAGGGGGAAAGAGCTCTGTCTCCTTTCCTGGGGTTTTCAAGAGTGCTATCTGTTGGCTGACATCATGTTCTGGTGGACTCTGATGTCAAGCTGTTCTGGTGAAAAGTTCAGGGTTAAGGTCTACCAGAAAGTTAATCAGCTCGTTCCCCACTGTCCATTTTACCCAGGGCTACTGTGGGAAATTGGATGTCTCTAGTCCAAGGGAGTTCCTGGGCCTCTTCATTCATCAGAGTGTTCCTCTCTTTCTACCATATGACAGGCTCTCGTCTTTTATTGTTTTCCTTATGTTTTAACCTAGGGCAATCTCTTTTCCAATGTTCTTCTACCTTACAGTAAGCACATTGTTCCTTCCCCAATAGTGGCTTACCTCTCTTCCGGTTACTTGCCTTCTGGGAAACCCAATATTGTTGCCAAAAAAGTGGCATTTCCTTTTGCAACTTCTTTCTTCTGTTACTGTTCTCTGTTTGCTGCCAAAAAAGTGGCATTTCCTTTTGCATCTTCTTTCTTCTGTTATTGTTCCCTGTTTAACACTTTAAAAGCAACATCTACAATTGAGAAGGGTTCATTCCAAATGCACCATCTAAATTTTGCCACTTTCTCTTGACATCTGAGGCACTTTGCCCCCAAAAATGTCAAATTTACCATTCTAATATTATTTTCAAGGGCCTTGGGATCTGCATTAGTATGACATCTGTAGGCCTGATAAATCCTTTAGAAAAATTAAGAAAAGTCTTCATTTGATTTTTTTTTGCTGTGTTTCTTGAATTGTGTTCAAAGTGTTTTGCTTTGGTTCCTTTTTTCAAAGCTCTGCCAAGATGCACTAATAAGGGGTGCTTTAGTAAGGGTATCCTTCACTCATTGGGGTCCCAATTTGGTTCAGCTGTGGGTACTGCCAAGCAGGCTTCAGGTGTACAGGATCCTCCCTATAAAGGAGGGTTGTGTTCTTTCCAATTAAAGTCTGAGATACCCAGCTGGCTGGTTATTTGCATTTATTCCCCTATATGAGATAACAGTGATGGAAATTGCCTTGCCCTGGGAGTGGCTCCAGGCCCAAACTGGCTGCCCTGTCTGGTCTTAGATGGTGATACCAGACCAAGTCCCTGTGCCTCAGAAACTAACAGAAGATTTTCTAATTGATTTCTATAAGGAGGGACAGTCCTGAGGCCCCATGTCAGGAATTGGGGCTGGAAAGGAATGGAAGGTGGTAGAAGGGGTGGATATCCTGGCACGACAGCCAGAATGGCTGAGACAGCCAGCTCAGCTGGAGGAGTTCAAGTCTGAAGAAACATATCCTCACTCTCATTCCCTTTCTTTTCTTATTTTCCCTGAGGTAATAGCACAAATGCTTGCACATAAAGGATTTCATCATTCTTCCCCACTTCTTCACAAAGTAGCTATAGAGTCCTTCAAAAGCCACTGTAGATTTTTTTAAGTGCTGGAGTTCCTGGACAAGACGGCAGAGTAGAAGGACTTTGAGCTCACCTCCTCTCACAAGCACACCAAAATCACAACTAACTGCTGAAAAACCATCGATTAGAAAAGACAAACCTACCAAAAAAGATATTCTACATCCAAAGACAGAGAGAATAAACCACCACAAGATGTTAGGAGGGGCAAACTCATGATATAATCAAATTCCATGCTCCCACGCCGCCCCCCAAGGTGGCTGACCCAGACTGGAGAATAATTATATTGCAAAAGTTCTCCAACAGGAGTGAGAGTTCTAAGCCCCACATTAGGCTCTCCAGCCTGGGAGTCTGGCATCAGGAGGAGGAGCCCCCAGAGCACTTGACTTTGAAGGCCACAGGACTGCAGGAAATAGACTTCACTTTTGGCAGGCACACACAAGGTCTCATGCACACTGGGACCCAGGGCAAAAGCAGCAACTCCATAGGAACCTGGCCAGACCTACTTGCTGGTCTTGGAGGGTCTCCTGGGGAGATTGGGGGAAGCTGGGGCTCACTATGAGGACAAGGACACTGGTGGCAGATGAAACAGGGAGTATTCATTGGTGTGAGCTCTCCTGGAGGCTGACATTTTGGCTCCAAGACCTGGTCCCATTCAACAGCCTGTAGGTTCCAGTGCTGGAATTCCTCAGGCCAAGCACACAACAGGGCTGGAACACAGCCCCACCCATCATCAGACAGGCTGCCTAAAGATTTCCTGAGGCCACAGATTCCTCTAGACAAACCGCATGACAAAGCACTGCCCACCAGAGGGCCAAGACACAGGTCCACCCACCAGAGGGCAGGCACCAGCCACTCCCACCAAGAAGCCTGCATAAGCCTCTATAGACTATCCTCAACCACCAGGGGGCAGACACCAGAATCAAGAAAATGACAATCCAGCAGCCTGTGGAAATGAGTCTGCAAACACAGAAATTTAGACAAAATGAGACAGCAGAGGAATATGTTCCAGATGAAGGAACAAAATAAAACCCCAGAAGAACAACTAACTGAAGTGGAGATAAGCAATCTGCCCAAGAAAGAGTTCAGAGTAATGGTCATAAAGATGAACCAGGAACTTGGGAAAAGACTAGATCACAGAGTGAGAAGTTAAAAGAAGTTTATAACACAGAGTTAGAAAATATAAAGAACCAGAGTTGAAGAATACAATAACTAAGATGAAAAATACACTAGAAGGAATTGATAGCAGAATAAATGAGGCAGAGAAACAGATAAGTGATCTGGAAGACAGAATGGTGGAAACCACTGCCGTTGAACAGAATAAAGAAAAAATAAAAAGAAATGAGGACAGTTTAAGAGACCACTAGGACAACATCAAGCACACCAACATTTGCATTATAGGGGTCCTAGAAGGAGAAGAGAGAGAGAGAAAGGGCCTGAGAAAATATTTGAAGAGATAATAGCTAAAAACTTCTCTAATATGGGAAAGGAAACAGTCACTAAATTCCAGGAAGCTCAGAGTGCCATACAGGATGAACTCAAGGAGGAATATGCCGAGAAACATAGTAATCAAAATGACAAAAATTAAAGACAGAGAAAATATTAAAAGCAACAAGAGAAAAGCAACAAATAATATATAAGTGAATCCCCATAAAGTTATCAACTGATAACTCCACCCACCAAGACTCTCATTCAGATTTCACAGAGCAGTCAAAAGCTTTAAAGACAAGCAAAAGGTAAAACAATTCAGTACCACCAAACCAGCTTTACAACAAATGCTAAAGGAACTTTTCTAGGCAGACAAGGCCACAACTAGAAACAAGAAAATTATGAAATGGGAAAACTCAGTGGTAAAAGGCAAACATACAGTAAAGGTAGGAAATCATCCACAGACAAATACGATATCAAAACCAGTAATTGTGGGGCTTCCCTGGTGGCGCAGTGGTTGAGAGTCTGCCTGCCGAAGAAGGGGACATGGGTTCGTGCCCCGGTCCAGGAGGATCCCACATGCCGCGGAGCAGATGGCCCGTAAGCCATGGCCGCTGGGCCTGCACGTCCGGAGACTGTGCTCCGCAATGGGAGAGGCCCGCGTACCGCAAAAAAAAACCCAAAAACAAAAACCAGTAATTGTGAGAGGAGGAGAGTACAAATGCAGGATATTTGGAATGCATTTGAAATTAAGGGATCAGCAATTTAAAACAATCATGTATATATAGAGTGCTGTATGAAAACCTCACGGTAACTGCAAACCAAAAATCTATAATAGGTATACACACACAAAAGAAATTTGAATCCAAACACAACACTAAAGATAGTCATCAAATCACAAGAGAACAGAAGAGGAAAGGAAGAAAAAATACCTACAAAAACAAATCCAAAACAATTAACAAAGTGGAAATACGAACAAACATATCAATAATTACCTTAAATGTAAACGGATTAAATGCTCCAACCAAAAGATATAAACTGGCTGAATGGATACAAAAACAACACCTGTATATATTCTGTCTACAAGAGACCCACTTCAGACCTAGAGACACATACAGACTGAAAGTAAGGGGATAGAAAAAGGTATTCCATGCAAACAGAAATCAAAAGAAAGCTGGAGTAGCAATACTTCTGTCAGACAAAATAGATTTTAAAATAAAGTCTGTTACAAAAGACAAAGCAGGACACTAAGTAAAGATCAGGGATCAATCCAAGAAGAAGATATAACCATTATAAATTAATGTGCACCCAACACGGGAGTACCTCAATATATATATGGCAAATATTAATGGACACAAAAGGAGAAATCAACAGTAACACAATAATAGTGGGGAACACCCCACTTATATCAATGGACAGATCATCCAGACAGAAAATCAATAAGGAAACACAGGCCTTAAATGACACATTAGACAGATGAGCCTAATTGATATTTGTAGAGCATTCCATCTGAAAGCAGCAGAATACACATTCTTTTCAAGTGCACATGGAACATTCTCCAGGATAGATCACATGCTGGGCTACAAAACAAGTCTCGGTAAATTTAAGGAAACTGATATGATATCAAGCATCTTTTCTGACCACAAATCTATGAGATTAGAAATCAACTACAAGAAAAAACGATTGCAAAAAACACAAACATGCGGAGGACAAATATGCTACTAAACAATCAATGGATCACTGAGGAAATTAAAGAGGAAATCAAAAAATACTTAGAGACAAATAAATTAAAATATGCCTATCCAAAACCTATGGGAGGCAGCAAAAACTGTTCTGAGACAGTTTATAGTGACACAAGCTTACCTCGTGAAACAAGAAAAATCTCAAATAAACAACATAAACTTACACCTAAAGTAACTAGAGAAAGAAGAACAAACAAAACTCAAAGTTAGTAGAAGGAAAAAAATCAAAAAGATCAGAGCAGAAACAAATGAAATAGAGACTAACAATAGAAAAGATCAATGAAACTAAAAGCTGGTTCTTTGAGAAGATAAACAAAATTGATAAAATTTTAGCCAGACTCATCAAGAAAAAAAGGAAGACTCAAATCAATAAAATTAGAAATGAAAAAGAAGTTACAACTAACACCACAGAAATATAAAAGATCACAAGAGACTACTCCAGGCAACTATATGCCACTAAAATGAACAACCTAGAAGAAAGGGACAAATTCTTAGAAAGGTACAATCTTCAAAGACTGAACCAGGAAGAAATAGAAAATATGAACAGACCAATCACAAGTACTGAAATTGAAACTGTGATTTTAAAACTCCCAACAAATAAAAGTCCCGGACCAGATGGCTTCACAGGCAAATTCTACCAAACATTTAGAGAAGTGTTAGCACCTATACTTCTGAAAATCTTCCAAAAAGTTTTAGAGGAAGAAACACTCCCAACTCATTCTATGAGGTCACGATCACCCTGATAGCAAAACCAGACAAAGATACCACAAAAAAGAAAATTACAGGCCAATATCACCGATGAATATAAATGCAAAAATACTCAATACCAGCAATCCGAATCCAACAATACATTAAAAGAATCATACACCATGATCAAGTGGTGTTTAATCCAGGCATGCAAGGATTTTTCAATATCCAGAAATCAGTGTGATACATCATATTAACAAACAGAAAAATAAAAACCATATGATCATCTCAATAGACGCAGAAAAACATCTGAAAAAATTCAATACCCATTTAGGATAAAAGCTCTCCAGAAAGTGGGAAAAGAGGAAACTAACCTCAACATAATAAAGGCCATATATGAAAAACCCACAGCTAACATCATTCTCAACAGTGAAAAGCTTAAAGCATTCTCTCTAAGATCAGGAACAAGGCAAGGTTGTCCACTTTTATGCCATGGCAATCAGAGAAGAAAAAGAAATAAAAGGAATACAAATTGGAAAAGAAGTAAAACTGTCACTGTTTGCAGATGACATGATACTATACATACAATATACTAAAGACATTACCAGAAAACCACTAGAGCTCATCAATGAATTTGGCAAAGTTGCAGGATACAAAATTAATACACAGAAATCTCTTGCATTCTTATACATTAACAATGAAAGATCAGAAAGAGAAATTAAGGAAACAATCCCATTTACCACTGCATCAAAAAGAATAAAATACCTAGGAATAAACCTACCTAAGGAGACAAAAGACTTCTACTCTGAAAACTATAAGAAACTGATGAAAGAAATTGGAGATGACACAAACAGATGGAAGGATAAACCATATTCTTGGACTGGAAGAACTGATATTATCAAAATGACTATACTACTCAAGGCAATCTACAGATTCAATGCAATCCCTATCAAATTACCAATGGCATTTTCCACAGAACTAGAGCAAAAATTTTTACAATTTGTATGGAAACACAAAAGACCACAAATAGCCAAAATAATCTTGA
This sequence comes from Physeter macrocephalus, assembly GCF_002837175.3. Taxonomy (NCBI): domain Eukaryota; kingdom Metazoa; phylum Chordata; class Mammalia; order Artiodactyla; family Physeteridae; genus Physeter; species Physeter macrocephalus. The sequence continues at coordinate 16,520,599 of NC_041218.1, forward strand.
GAAAGAAAAATGGAGCTGGAGGAATCAGGATCCCTGACTTCAGACTATACTACAAAGCTACAGTAAACAAAACAGTATGGTACTGACACAAAACAGACATATAGATCAATGAAACAGGATAGAAAGCCCAGAAATAAACTCAAGCACCTGTGGGCAATTAATCTACAATGAGGGAGCCAAGAATATACAATGGAGAAAAGACAGTCTCTTCAATAAGTGGTGCTGGGAAAACTGGACAGCTACATGTAAAAGAATGAAATTAGAACATTCTCTAACATCATACACAAAAATAAACTCGAAATGGATCAGAGACCTGAACATAAGGCCGGACACTGTAAAACTTAGAGAAAAACACAGGCAGAACACTCTCTGACATAAATCACAGTAATATCTTTTTTGCTCCACCTCCTAGAATAATAAAAATAAAAAGTAAACAACTGCGACCTAATTAAACTTAAAAACTTCTGTACAACAAAGGAAACCATCAACAAAATGAAAAGACAACCCTTAGAATGGGAGAAAACTTTTGCAAATGAAGAGACCAACAAGGGATTAATCACCAAAATATATAAACAGCTCACACAGCTCTATATCAAAAATACAAACAACCCCATCAAAAAATGGGCAGAAGTTCTAGATAAACATTTCTCCAAAGAAGACATACAGATGGCCAAAAAGCACATGAAGAAATTCTCAATATCACTATCACAGAAATTAAAATCAAAACTGCAATGAGGTATCACTTCACACCAGTGAGAATGGCCATCATCAAATAATCTACAAACAATAAATGCTGGAAAGGGTGTGGAGTAAAGGGAGTTCTCCTACACTGTTGGTTAGAATGTAAATTGGTACAACCACTATGGAGAACAGTATGGAGGCTCCTTAAAAAACATAAAATAGAACCACCATATGATCCTGCAATCCCACTCCTGGGCATATATCCGGAGATAACCATAATCAGAAAGGATACATGCACCCCAATATTCATTGCAGCACTGTTTACAATACCCAAGACATGGAAGCAACCTCAATGTCCATTGACAGAGGAATGAATAAAGAAGATGTGGTACATATATACAATGCAGTATTACTCAGCCATAAAAAAAGAATGAAATAATGCCATTTGCAGCAACACGGATGGACCTAGAGATTATCATACTAAGTGAAGTAAGTCAGATAAAGAAAGACAAATATCATATGATTTCACCCATATTTGGAATCTAATTGTAAAAAGATACAAATGAACTTATTTAAAAACAGAAACAGACTTAACAGATATCAAAAAACAAACTTATGGTTACCAAAGGGGAAAACTGGAGGTGGGGGAGGGATAAATCAGGAGCTTGGGATGAACATACACACACTACTATATATAAGATAGATAACCAACAAGGACCTACTGTGTAGCACAGAGAAATCTACTCAATATTCCGTGATAATCTGTATGAGAAAAGAATGAATATACGTATATGTCTAACTGAATCACTTTGCTATATACCTGAAAATAATACAACACTGTAAATCAACTACACTCCAATAAAATTAAAATATTAAAATAACAGTATGGTACTGGCACAAAAACAGACATATAGATCAATGGAACAGGATAGAAAGCCCAGAAGTAAACCCATGCACCTGTGGTCAATTAATCCATGACAGAGGAGACAAAATATACAATGGAGAAAAGACAGTCTCTTCAATAAGCAGTGCTGGGAAAACTGGACAGCTACATTTAAAAGAATGAAATTAGAACATTTTCTATCTTCATACAGAAAAATAAACTCAAAATGGATTAAAGACCTTAATGTAAGACCAGATACTATGAAATTCCTAGAGGAAAGCAAGCAGAACATTCTTTAACATAAATTGCAGGAATATCTTTGTGGATCCATCTCCTAGGGTCATGGAAATAAAAACAGAAATAAATAAATGGGACCTAATTAAACTTAAAAGCTTCTGTACAGCAAAGGAAGCCATCAGCAAAATGAAAAGACAACCTACAGAATGGGAGAAAATATTTGCAAATGATGTGACCAACAAGAGATTAATTTCCAAAATATACAAACAGCTCATACAGCTCAAAATCAAAAAAGCAAAAAACCCAATAAAGAAATGGGCAGATGATTAAAATAGACATTTCTCTAAAGAAGACATAGATGGCCAAAAGGCACATGAAAAGATGCTCAACACCGCTAATTATTAAAGAAATGCAAATCAAAACTTCAATAAGGTATCACCTTACACCGTTCAGGATGGCCATCATCAAAGTCTACAAATAATATCAACAAATGCTGGAGAAGGTGTGGAGATGAGGGACTCCTCCTACACTGTTGGTGGGAATGTAAACTGGTACAACCACTATGGAGAACAGTATGGAGTTTCCTTAAAAAAACTATTGGGTTGGCCAGAAAGATCATTTGGGTTTTTCCGTAAGATTTTATGGAAGTTACCATGTGATCCTGCAACCCCACTCCTGGGCAGATATCCAGAGAAAACTATAATTGGAAAAGATCCATCACCCCAGTATTCACTGCAGCACTATTTACAATAGCCAAGATATGGAAGCAACTAAAAGGCCACTGACAAATGAATGGATAAAGAAGATGTGGTATATATGTAGATGATGGACTATTACTCAGCCATAAAAAAGGATGAAGTAGGGCTTCCCTGGTGGCGCAGTGGTTGAGAGTCCGTCTGCCGATGAAGGGGACATGGGTTCATGCCCCGGTCCGGGAGGATCCCACATGCCACGGAGCGGCTGGGCCCATGAGCCATGGCCGCTGAGCCTGCGCGTCCGGAGCCTGTGCTCCTCAACGGGAGAGACCACAACAGTGAGAGGCCCGCGTACCACAAAAAAAAAAAAAAAAAAAAAAAAAAGATGACGTAATGCCATTTGCAGCAACGTGGATGGACCTAGAGATTATCATACTAGGTGAGGTGAGACAGAGAAAGACAAATATCATATGATATTGCTTATATGTGGAATCTAAAAAAAAAAAAATGATGCAGTGAACTTATATACAAAACAGAAATAGACTCATAGACTGAGAAAAAATACTTATGGTTACCCAAGGGGAAAGGTGTGGGGAGAGGGATAAAATAGGAGTTTGGGATTAACACATACACACTACTATATATAAAATAGATAACCAACAAGGACCTATTGTATAGCACAGGGAACTATACTCAATATTTTGTAACCTATAAATAACCTCAATAACCTATAAGGGAAAAGAATCTGAAAAAGAACATATATGTAAAACTGAATCACTTTGCTGTACACCTGAAACTAATACAATATTATAAATCAACTACACTTCAATTTTGAAAAAGCCACTGTAAAACCATAAATAGCAATTGATCATCTCTAACCATTAAAAGGATGCCTTTTTGCTTTGGCATCAACCAACTGGGACTACAATGCAATTGAAGAGAAACTTGGTTACTGCTGTGACATACAAACATTTAAGATAACTACTAAAATTATAACTGATACCATTTTCCAGGATGTACCAGAATTTTAGGAGCTCCATATAATTGTAGAGTGTGTATATTAATAACGTTTACCCGTATGATACAATCTAAGAAGTTTTATCACCACTTATTTGACAAGGCTTCCTATGTAATTTACCATACCAAATAAGCCTAATTAGTTTAATATTCCTCTCTCTGAGATGGAGAGAAAACAAATAATTAGAGGTTTTCCAGGGACCCTTTGGAAAAACTCAAAGTTAGCTAGAAGTCAGATGAACTTCATTTAGAATTTGAACTTCGGGAAATTTGTCAAAAATATGGAAAAGTTTTAACCAGTGATAATAAAAGATCTCAATGGCAAATACAGATCACTTAAAGAAACTCACAATCTATTACCAAAAGCAGTTCAATATTTCAAGAAAATTTTGTCCTTTTAGAGAACCAAATTCAGGTTTTGTACCACTTTACCTTAAAAATTCATTTTCTTAATTAGGTTCAATCTTAGCCAATCCTGACCAGGCACAAAACTCAGTGCTCCTCCTCCAATAACCTTCCACAACTTTCTGTTTCCATATCAATCTGTCCCTCACTTTTTTTTTTCCATTCAGAACCAGCCAGCTTAGGACAAAGTCACCTTTCCCCCTTTAACAAAATGCATTTTCATTCCTCATACCTTCTTTGCTGAAAACACACATCCTCTATTTTTGTATACTGAAATGTTTCCCTTATAATTCTTAACCTTAAAACCTTAACCTCTAATGAAAACCAAGAGGCAAGTCTTTGTAGATGGTTGTTCCAGCATTTCCTGATTGACAAACTTATGCTTTAGTCTTCCTCCCTTAAAGGTATGTAAATTTAGACCTGCCCAGCAATTAATGTTCTAATATTTCATCCTGTTTGAAAGGACCCAGGTATTCAATGCATTCTCTCCATTTAACTTAGTTTAGTTGCAAGTTATGAAACTCCAGAGAGACTATTTTCAATAGACATTCCCCAAACATAATCATTCCTATAGAGTTTATCTAAAACTCTAACCTCATTTACCTCTATTTACTTAAAATCTTGTCATAATGTTATTTTTCCTGCTGACATTTCTAACAGGAATAATAAGATCTTACTTGATTTCTAGTAAACCTAGGTACAATAAAAGTACTATACTTAATGTAAATGATTCTAAAGACATGTCTGTATTAATCAAACCAACAAGCTTAATCTAACATTAGTACTAAATATTAATTCAATACTGAATATTTCCTAGATTATGTGAATCCAAAATACATTCTGGCCAGTTTTTTATATTTGAGTATTTATGTAAGTGCTTACTTTCCTTTAAGTCAATTAAATAGAGCTCTTTTACAAATTAATTATGGTAATGCCACACATCTATAACACGTGTAAAAACACACAAACAAACATACAGACGTCACAGTTCCCATTCCAAAATTTCAGCCACGAATCAGGCACAACAATGTAAAACCCATCAGTTACAAAAAGAGGTTGGATTCAAATTGGGTTTCTGGCAGATGGGACAAATCAAGGTCACCTGTCTAGATGGCTAACCCTTTTTTACTAATATTTACGGAAAAGACACTTCTATTTCTATCTGTAGCTTTTTCTGATTTTAGGAACCAAGTGGAACCTGTCTCTTCTTCCTGGGAATGTCCCACTCTTGGGCAGGAACAGACAGGTTTGGTTTTTTTTTCCCTGATCTTTTCCTCCATTTTACATCAGTAAAAGTTTCAAATATCACAAAACAGATTTGGCTGTAAATGAAGAAACAGTACCAAACAAAATAAAACGAAAAACCCAAAGGACAAACAGAAAATCCTAAATAAACCCTCAAGTTTGGTCTTGGGGTTTTACATATACCAACGACACAGGAGACCATAAACAACATAATTAACACTGTAAGAGTAGCAGTACATGGTATACGGGGTCCCAAGATAACCCTGCCTAAACCCCCTGTGGAGATCCTAACAGGTACTGTGGCTACACATTGTTTCAATAAATATCATCTTCCTCTCACCCATGGGTTCATAGTTGTAATCAGATCACTTACCCAAAATGCGCCTCAGAGGATTTTCTTTAGGAATAGTTGAAACATTACCCATTTTTAAAGACAAACTCAAGAAAAACAAAATACAACCTGCACACACAAATGCTAGCAAAGAAACAAATGAACCAGTTCACAAATTGCGTAAAAGTCCAACAACTCTTTCCTCTCTCCAACAGGGTACCACACTCAACTACAGCACAAATCAGCTTATTCCGGAGAAAAAGCTCCAAACAGAGAGGAAATGCAACTCTTTTCTCTCTCCAACAGGGTACCCCACTCAAATAGAAAACATATCGGCTTATTCCAGAGAAAAAGCCCCAAACGGAAAGAAATAACATTCCCGGGTGTACACACCGGAGTGACTTACCTTACTGTCACGGGCTTTTGCTCCAACTGCCAATGCTGGGCAGCCTGTGCCGCTTTGGGGAATTGGAAGGGGGAGATCCTCAGGCTCAGGGCAAGTGGTCCCGGAAGCTGCTAGGGCCTTACCAGCAAGGCTCCTAGCTGGTTGCACCAAAATTTGTTTACCAACTCCAAGGTCCTACTGCTTGCAGCATGACAGGCCAATAAATTCAGAGACGACTTGTTGGGGCAAGAAAGAGCGACTTTTTTCCGAAAGCCAGCAAACCAAGAAGATGGCGGACTTGTCTCCCAAAGAACCATCTTGCCTGAGTTAGGTTCACGCTCCTTTTTACTGAAAGGAGAGGGAGTAAAGCCAAACATTTCCTGGTTCCCGTCAGCCCCCGGAGGAGCTGTGTTAATTTCCTCCGCCCTGCAGGCATTCACAGGTGGGCCTGTGAGCTACACAAAGATATTTTAGCTTAATGCTCATTACCTGGGAGGCAGGGTTCCCAGAGATGGGCAATTATGTATAATTTAAGCTTAGAGGCAACATTCCTTTGGTGATTAACTTATAATAGAATACAAAGGTTCTTCCCTATTACAACATTGAATCAGAACCTCGCTTTCTAAAAAAAGACAACCCGGGCTTCCCTGGTGGCAGTGGTTGAGAATCCGCCTGCCGATGCAGGGCACACAGGTTCGTGCCCCGGTCCGCGAAGATCCCACGTGCCGCGGAGCGGCTGGGCCGCTGAGCCTGTGCGTCCGGAGCCTGTGCTCCGCAACTGGAGAAGCCACAACAGTGAGAGGCCCGCGTACCACAAAAATAAATAAATAAAAAGAGACAACCCAGTTGGCTTGATCATTTGAGATCCATTCCCTTAAGTGAGAGGGGACAGGAGGAGGGACTGTTACATAATTATTTTGGCCCAATCAATAATTGAATTTGTGGTATTGGAGTGGCCCAAACTACACTATAGAATCATAGAATTAGGGAGTTGGAGAGTCCACACAAAGCATATTTTCAACAAAGCATATTTTCAAACTCTTCATTTTGAAAATTAAAAAAAAAATGGAGTCCAGAAAAGTTAAGCTGGGAATAGAATCCAAGTCTTGTGATTCTTTCAGTATCTGTACCATGTTGACTACAGTGATCGTCAACATTTCAAGGACGTGGGCCACTGTTAACAACATCCGGGACATAGTAAATGCTAGTTAATGTGCATTAATTTGTTTTCGTTATCACTTTTTCTGTTAATGTTAATCTAAAGCCTCCAGGTCCTTACTATGTCCTCTGATATAGTATCATCTATATTATATACATCCATATCAGAGCACATAGGATATGGTGATAATCAAGTGTTTAAGAAGAAAAAGGGTGAGATAAAGGGCTTATATAAAGTCAGATAGCTACTGAGTGAAAGAGAAGGAATTATGTTCGTAAGTTGTTTATTGATGGGGTTCAAGAAGGACCCAGTAAATGACACACTACACTGCAGCTCAAGTTCTAAGCCTATTCAGAAAAATAAATAAAAATGAAAAGGGACAAAGCAAATGAGAGCCCCAAATATTGTCTTTATTACTGATAAATCTGATATTGGACATGTGGCTCATATGGAAGGACAAGTAGTCTTCCTATTACTGGCTTTTAGAGTGACACAGCCCAAAGGATGACATTACATGTGGTTCCCTCAAAGCTCCCCACCTTGAAGTGGAAAAGAAATATGAACTGGAACAATTGGGGTTGAGAAAACTCATCAACAAGAAATACATAATTGGTTAATCAGGGAAAATTAATCTTCCTTAACACACATCCCTCCTTTAATAACATTTGGCCACACTACACATCTTTTGTGCCACTGTTAGAGATGAAATATTTGGCTGAATAAGGCATTAGTGTGACTTACTGAAAATATATCTTATGCTGTTAGTGTTTTCTGATTCTAACTAATATGATAGAAAAAATGTTTGAAGCAGTATATTTCTCAGCTGTTAATTTGACCTTTTCCTCCTTGATCCAGAGAAACAAAATGTTAATGTCTAAAATACATAGTCAATTTCAATGTACACAAATTAGTTATCAATAGATCTTGCTAAGAAATCCTGAGTTTATAAGGTGAGAGCAACCAAAAACTCTAAAGGAAGAGATTGAAGTAGAAAATAAAAGGTATAAGGGAAAGAATAGAATGTTGGCACAGGCAGAAGTATGGGATCTGATGGAAATTAAGAGTAAAATAACTATTTTCCATTGCAACAGCTCTTTATTAATAAAGTGAGCTAGTTAAAGGAAATTAAAGAATGTTCCTAAAACTCAGTACAGATGCTGAAATTCAGCATTAAAAAAAAAAACAAAAAACAAAACCCAAAACCCAGGGAGGTGCAAGTAACTATGTTTGGTCTTTGGGGGAGAGATCATGTAATTACAATTTGTTTGTCATATCATAGGCGGAACAGTCTATGCATCTCATGTAATAGCTGTAGCAGATGTGCTTGTTGGCTACCCCATAGCCTTCTGCAACCTCCATTTCCTTTGCCTTCCTACCATATAGAGGCTGAAAAAAAAATCCTATCATCTTCAACTTACTTGATCTTCCTTCCAAGTCAATCACTTATGACCCTGTCACGGCTAATAATGTGTAAGGGGTCTTCTGGGGGCCTTTGGAAGGATTTACCCTTTCCCCATGAGAAAGAGATACTCAAGGAGAAACCCTCTGTCCAGAACCATCCCTGAGACATAGCCATCTTGTAGACATAAATGCAGTATGGCAGAGACACCAGACTGAATCCAAATCCAAATCTCTGAGACACTGAATCAATGCCAGCAACCACCTATTTCTAGAAGTCTTGTTATGCAAGATACTATCAGTCAGGTTTTCTATTATTTGAAGCTGCAAGCATTCCTAATTATCCCTAAAGATGGAGACCACACTTTAGATAATAATCTCCTTATCTGAATTCCATCATGATTTTTCTCTAGCAATTTACAGTTTCAAAATGTGAGTAATCATAATAATTCATTTCCCACAGATCAAAATGTTATAGGATGTGGCAAAAATGTAATGAAAAATTTGGGAAGATGAAGACTGAAAAAGACCAGAGTATATTCTTGGTCAGGACTGGCTCAGACCTCAACGTGACCCCCTCTAGCTGTGTGATCTCATCCAAAAAATAGGATGAGTCATTTACCTCACAGAGTTTTTGTGAGAATTACACGTGATATTTGTAAATTGCTTACCCCAGTGCCTGGAAGATGAAGATAATTATAGCCTGTTTTTATTATATACTCCTGAATTAATTTGCAAAATAAATGTTCAATTTTTATAGTCGTCTTTTTGATATCACCTTGCACTTTCCCAGCTTTTCGGGAAACCTTTATTCTATGATTACTTCTCAAATATACCCATTTTTCCTTCTTGACAAAATTCACATTGGTGCCAAAGTTTTTTCTCAGTAGTTATTCCAATCCTTTAGCTTTCATACACAAACCAAACACCGTACTCCTCTCACCAACTCTCTCCCTCATTCACCTAACTAGGATGAGGCCAAAAATCAGTGTACTGCAAGGGAAGGAGGAGGAAGGGAAGAGCATGGGAATGTCGAAATAACCGGAGACAAGTACCCAGCCCAACACAAGTAAAATCAATGTCAGAGAAATTTCACCCAGCTGGGATAGGGAAATAGTGCTGACCTTAAGGTGGCACTGATGCTCCCAGGCACACACACAGAAAGCCAAAACAGAACAAAATAATGAAAAAACAAGAAAGAAGCTTCACAAACATGCACGCAACAAAACAAAAAGCAAGCAGAACTTAAGACACTGAAATTGTGAGCTTTGGGTAATAGCAAAAATCTCCTTGCAAGTTTACTAAAGAGTCATTAGTATGATTGTTTTAATGGATAAGAGAAGGGACATGGGGGGATGGAACGGGGTGGGAAACAAGACTTAGTTAAGCTACCAATTTCGTCATTTAAGTAGCAGATAACCAGATGTTTCTTTAAAAGGCATGATTTCCCTTTCCTCCAGCCACTTTGATATGGGGAACTACCAAAATATGATTACCTCCAAGTCTGGGAGAAATGAAAGAATTAGTCATTAGCTAAGTTTCTCCTTTTTTACTTTGGACATAGAAGCATCAGAAAGATAAATTAAACACCCCTTTTAAAAGGGCAAACTCTAGCTTGAAAAGATTTTTATTGTGGGGTTGAGAGCTTCTTGCACAAACTGATTTAAGGAAGTATTATAAATGGACTAATTAAAGCAAGGGGCCCATAGTTTTGGATCATTCTTTAAAAATGCATAAAAGGGGAATTTAAAATTGTCGGTTTGTACAATGGTATATACTTCCAAATTTTGCTTAAATAATACAATCTCTACTTGAATCTCGCATAAACCTCAGAACTCAACATTTCTAAAAGTGGACTCATCTCTAGCCATCCAATCCTGTCCCCTGTCTCAAAAGCTGGCATCATCATCCACAAAGGTGGAATCCCAGGGGTTATTTTTGATCATTTTTTCCTTTCACCATTTATAGCCAATCAGCCACTGCTTCTTGACAATGATTTTCTCTCGAGTCTCTTGTTCCTCCATCACCATTGCTGGTTTATTTATTCAAGCATGTGGTTCCCCACCTAGATCATCTCAGCTGGTGTCCTTGCTTCATCTCCACTCTTTCTATTCTACCTACCCAATGCAGTAAGATCTTTAAAGTGGAAATCTGATATATGGCACTCTATGGCTTAAAATGAAACAAGGAATGCCTATAACAATAAAATAAAGTCTAACTTCCTTAAGAATGTTGGCAAGGTTATCCATAAATCTGACCCCTGTTCATCTCTTCAAATTCATCCCCTATAATATCATTCTAAGCATGCTATGTAATAAAAAAATGGCAAATCTATAATAAGTGGTTGGTTTTATTGTTCCAGTTTTGATGAGTCTTTCACATGTACACAGAGATAGAAAGGGATATATAGGTATTTATATACTGGCTTCTTCCTTCAACACAACCTTTTATTTTTTTGTCTAGATTTCCACTGAAATTTCCACTAGTGTCAATCAAAAATGTCAATCTACTAAATATATACCAGTAAGTCAGCAGGGTAACGAGTGCTAGGAATTTAACTTCTTACAGCAATTACCATCCGTTTACAGTTTGAAAGAATGAAAAATCTGAAAATTATATGCCAGAATCTGAAAATTATATGCTGAAATACATTATGATAAGAGTCTGAAATGACAACACATTGTGATTAAATGAGATCCTCACATTTCTGTTAATTTTCAATATACTAGGCCTCACTTTGCATACTATATTCAACCTAATTCTTGGAAAGTAAGTTTTTCCCCAACCATTCTAGATAAAAATGAACAAGTTTCAAATTGTGCATACTCTGTTTTCAAGAGAAGAAGACCTCAAGGCACAGTGAATGTGAATGGACGCCTAAAGGCAACCACTCAGAAAGCAGTTGATTGGGGCACTCAATTCCCACTAAATAATTCAGAACCTCTAATGGAAATCAGATACCACGTTTCCTCGGTGGAGGAGCAGCCCTTCTTGGTCACCCAATATTCAGCTAGCTACTCAAGAGCTTTTGAGAACAATAAAGTAAAAGGTAAAAAATATTTTAATGGTGTTCATATTCTCTTGGGTGCTTTCTTGGCATGAAGTTCCCAACTTCCTGACAGCTGCTGCCATTGTGAAGAGACAGAGAGAGCAAAAGAAAGAAATCAATATTTAAATCTGAAACAGCCAGAAAGTTCAATGAGAGGTGCCCGTATTAACTGGTTTGTGTATGTGTTTGGCCTTTCAAAAGCCCCCAGTCTTAAGAAGAGAGAAGACATTTTAAGTAAACAACTCATTAGGAATCACACAGCAAGTATTATTAGTTAGCTCATGATACACACATTTAATTTAAGGAAGAATATTCATGTGAGATATTGTCTAGAAATGTCAATAACAGAATGAACCGTTGCACAAAGTAATATGCCTATTTCTCTCTTCCTCTCTCCCTCTCTCTCTCTCAACAGGAAGAGAATATTGATTTCCCAGTCTTGGCCACCAGCCCCACCCCTTCTCACTATAAGCATTGAGATGAATGAGTTTGTGTCTCTAAAAGCACTAAGCAATCTTCAAGAGAGTACCGCTTTATAAATAAAAAAAAAGCTTTAGTATTATTGGGTAGAAATGTTAGAGAGAAAGTTGGAGCTCTTATCAAAGGCTGTTGGTGCCCCGACATTTGCTGTCAGCTCTGAAAAAGTGGCTGTGAAACTCATTGTATCCAATCGTGGTTGGCTTGGGGCCCAGCATACAGTGGGCTTTCTGGCCAATGGCCCCGTACAGTGGGACGGCTGGCGCCTGGCCCAGGGATTAGAGAGCTTTCATTTCTTTGTCTCATTGATATTAGTCACAGAATCTCCCTTTTCATGCACAACCCAAACCCGTGCGGGGGCGGGGGGAGACAGCAGAAGCAGAAATGCTGCAAACTCTGAGCTCTTGTACCCCAGGAATAAGAAGGACATTTCCATTTCCAACTCAGTTATCCAACATCCGCATCTATTTCTTTATGCACATTTAGCAGGAAATGGATAGTTTGGTGTATCCTTGAAAGAAATATTGCTTTATACGCATAAATTACTGCAAGTTAGCCTTGGACAAACAAGGTATTCAGTATCTCCAGGCTTCATTTGCTTCTCCCTCTCCCTTCCCCTCTCCTTCTCTTTCTCTCTAATGAACAAATGACTATTCTGAAATTTCATCTCAAGGAGCAATTTTGGTAAACATAATTTGTGGGCACATTCCCTTTCATTTCTAGATGTGTGTGTGTGTGTACCCTTTGCCAAAAGGTCATATGTAATATAACATTTGTTGACAGGTTTCCTTTGATTCCTTCCTTATGTGTGTGTGTGATTGTGTTTTTGTGTGTAGGTGTGTGGTAGATGCTTTGCAGACCATCTGTACTAATATGTCCTAGAGCCACTTTCTCCTTGGGTCTTAGAAAATGTTTTGCTGACTTCCACAGGCTAAACTTTGGTCTCAAATAATAATAATCTTGGCTAAAATATTCATGCCCCATGGAAATGAAAGTCATTTCCAAAATAAAACTAGGGCCATGAATTACTAAATAACAACTGATCTTAAAATAAACCACAGAGCCCCAACATATCTGAACAGGATGACTCAGGCTCACATCCCTTTGCCTGATTCCCCTAAAAAAGTCTTCTGATAAAAGAAAGGAAATACTAATGTCTGAAGGAGGGTCTCAGCTGAGCACACAGGCATAACCTTGCTCCTTTTCAGTATATTGCAGAACTGCCATTAGTGAGAAATTTGTTCATCTCAAGTGTAAAATATGTACATTTTCTGGAAGTGGTAGAGGGAGTCAGTGAGAGACAGAGAGACAGACAGGCAGACAGAAGCGGGGCAGGGAGTGGGGAAAGAACCCTAGACAAGATAGAAATGCCTCTGTAAAAAGTTGTCACCATCTTCATCAGAGGATTAAACTTCTGCTTCCTCAGCTCTGACAGAGTAATATGATATCTATACTTATGGGTTCCTGATATGCATCAAATGTGAAAATATATGGGAAAGACTTTGTAAAACTTACAGTATTTAAAGAAAGTGGAGTTGCTGTAGCACTTGAAGATGGCAATATTTAAGAGGGAAAATGAAAAGAAAGATGGATTTTTTTCAGAAAAAAGACATGTTAACTATGGACTTCCAAATTCCTAAAATTATAATAATAAATATCCAATTATATAATAATAGAATAAAATATCCAATCCCATACTCAGAATAGCAGGATCTTAGATTACTTGTTCTACTATATTGTAAAGAGAAGAATATGAAGGTCAAGAGCCATTGGTGGTTTATCCAACGTCAGAAAACTAACTCGCAACAGATGAAGGGAATCTGATTCTGCTCATTTTTAACCCAGTATTCTTGAGTCTGCATTCCTTCCAAATGACAACTCACTGTTTCTGTTTTTGTTTTTTTTAAAGAATGAGCTTTGAGAGAGGTGTTGGAGGTGATGGAGCAGTTCATTGCCACTGTGTAAACCTGGAAAGTCTTCATGGTGCAGGAGGAAGTTGACTGAAGAATAGGGTTTGGGTAAATGCAGTAGAGCAGGGAAGACCTTATCAGTCCAGAAAAATAGCAAGAAACTATGAGGCGTAAAGAAGCATGCTATGTACAGAGGCTGCTGGGGAGAGCTACCTGGCTGCAGTAGAAATGGATATTGGAGACGATGAGAAATGAAGCACATTTTTAAGGGCCAAACTTTAGACGATGTCAATCAAATACATTTTACCTGCACTGTAAAAGTTTGGATTATTGAATCAAAGACTAACAAGGTGACAAGTTCTTAAAGGATTTTCTTTTAGTCTGTCTCCATGCTTTATACGTCTGCCAAATTAATCTTCCTAAATACTGCTTGCACCGTGTCAGTCTGTTTCAGACACCGCCATGTTTCTGCAGGGTTGACAATAAAGGCAGACTCAAGATCTGCCCCAAAGTGACCTTCACTCCAATTCAAGTTTGCTCCCAGATCTGGCCTCTGCTTCAGCCAAAATTGCCCACAAACCATACCCAGCATTTTTTCTGGACTTCATGGGCTTCCCTGGCTAGAATAATTGCCATCTCTGACTTGACTCATAAACCCATTCTTCAAAACCAGTATAAATTTTTCCATTTCTATTAAGTGTTCTTTAATTTTTCCTGACTTTTGCTGTGGATGCTTTTTCCTCTGAACTGAGGAAACAACCCTTCATTATAAACTCATACACATTTGTCAGTAATGCCATATGTGTAATCTCTTTGAGGACAGGGCACGTGTCTTCACATGTTGCTTTGCCTTTGTGTATCGCCAGCATAAGTGCTGCCTAGATGAGCTGGTGTTGAAGCAGAATCTGCGGGTTGACTAGTCAGGCACCTACACACTGCAGACATCCTTCTTTGTTGACTATCAACAAAATATCTGTTAATAATAGGGGTTAGCAATCTAATTTGGGAAATGAGCAAAGAAAAACTGATTTCTTAAAGTGGTTTACGTTTGAGAGTCTTAGGATACAGCTTTTATTTAAGGGAAAGTACATATTTAAAGGACTTGTTACTTCATATTATTTCCTTTACACATGGATCTAGTCCCAATATAATGCAGTGTCTGCCCCAGATTTTTACGTAGTAATTTTAAAGGTTCTTTATTAGTTTAGCGAATGATGATATCGTGTTTATTAATAACCAAGCAGTGTTCTAGACATTTTAAAAGCTTAGTTTTCTTTGCAAACTTGAGAGGCAGGCACTGTTATTATCCTTATTTTTCAAATGGTAAACCAAGGCACAGGGGGGTTAAATAACTTACCAAAGATCACACAGCCAGTAAGTGAAAGTCCCAGCCTTTGAAACCAGGAAGTCTGACTAGAGTCAACGTCATTAACCACTACAGCTAGCTACCTCATTATTTGATTTTGTAAAAAATTTTCTTGAGGGCTTCCCTGGTGGCGCAGTGGTTGGCGCGGGCTCGTGCCCCGGTCCGGGAGGATCCCGCGTGCCGCGGAGCGGCTGGGCCCGTGAGCCGTGGCCGCTGGGCCTGCGCGTCCGGCTCCGCGGCGGGAGAGGCCGCAAGATGGGAGGCCTGCGTACCGCAAAAAAAAAAAAAAAAAATTTTCTTGAGGTCCATTTAAGAATTTTAGTTATATACAATAAAATGCACTCATGTTAAGTGTACAGTTTGAAGTTTTAATAAATGTATATTTCCATGCAATCACCACATCAATAGATTATTTGGTGGTTCTATCAACCTCTCCCAACCTGAATTGCAGTTGCAGGCAACACTGATCTGTTTTTTGTCAATGTAGATTAGGCTAGGTTTTCTAGAATTTTAAATAATATAATCATACAGTATATGCTCACAAGTGTCTGGCTTGTTTTGCTCGGTGTAATGTTTTTGAAGTTAATCCATGTTGTTGCCATGTATCAGTAGTTTATTCTCTTATCGCTGGGTAATATCTCATTGAATGGATCTACTACATTTTTTTTTTTTTTTGGATCTACTACATTTTATTAACACATTCAACAACTGATGGATTTTCAATTTGGGGCTATTAAGAATAAAAATTCTATGAACATTTATATACAAAATTTTGTGCGGGATACATATTTTTATTAAACTTGAGTAAATAGCTAAGAGTGAAAAGTCTAGATCATATGATAGATGTATTTTTAATTTATTAACAGCTGCCAAACTGTTTTCCAAACTGGTTGTATCTTTTTATATTACCGCCAATGCTTAGGATTGTCAATATTTTTAATTTTAGCTCTTTAAGCAGGTAAGTAGTAGTATCTCATTGGGTTTTTGGGGTTTTTTTTTGTTTTTTACGGTACGCGGGCCTCTCACTGCTGTGGGCCTCTCCCGTTGCGGAGCACAGGCTCCGGACGCGCAGGCCCAGCGGCCATGGCTCACGGGCCCAGCCGCTCCGCGGCACGTGGGATCTTCCCGGACCGGGGCACGAACCCGTGACCCCTGCATCGGCAGGCGGACTCTCAACCACTGCGCCACCAGGGAAGGAAGCCCCCTCTCACTGGGGTTTGAGTTTGCATTTCCTTGCCAGGGCAAACGATGTTAAGCATTTCTTTCTATGCTTATTGGCATTTACATATTTCATTTTGTGATGTGTCTGTTGAGATCTTTTGGCAATTTTTTATTAGGATGGCTGACATCTGATTATTGAGTTATATGGAATCTTGAATATCCTGGATCACGATCTTTGTCAGACACATATTTTGAGAAGACAGCTGGCCCTCCTGTATCTGAGAATGTGGAACCCATGGATACAGAAGGCCAACTGCACTATGCCTCTTTATATAAGGGACTTGAGCATGGGTAGGTTTTAGTATCATGGGGGTCATAGAACAAACCTCTCTGGCAAATATTGAGGGAAAATTGTATTTATTTTCATTGTCAGGATTGCCTCATTATTTTTATGATGGCTTTCAGAGAGCAAAATTTTAATTTTGATAAAGTGCAATTTCTCAGTGGTTCAATAATAGTTCGTGCTATTTATGTCCAATCTATGAAACCTTTGCCTACTCCGGAGTAATGAAAATTTTCTCCTACTATTTATCTAGACATTCTATAGCATTTGCTTTTACATTTAGGTCTATTTGGAGTTAATTTTTCTCTATGGTGTCAAAGTTTATTTCTTTCCATGTGGATATCCAGTTCTTTCAGGACCATTTGTTGGAAAGACCATCTTTCCTCCACTAAAATACATTTGAGTCTATTTGTGAATTGATGATTTTTTTCTTCATTGACCCGTAAGTCTATATTTATGCCAGTACTAAACAATAATTTTGATTATTTTTACTCTACAGTAAGACTTGATACCAAGCAGTGTGTCTTCCAAATTTGTTCTTTATTTCCAAAAATGTTTTGCCTATTTGATAGACATTTTTCCAAAGAAGATATACAGATGGCCCAGAGGCACATGAAGAAATGCTCAACATCGCTAATTATCAGATAAATGCAAATCAAAACCACAATGAGATATCACCTCACACTTGTCAAAACTGCTGTCATCAAAAAGTCTACAAATAACAAATGTTGGTGAGGATATGGAGAAAAGGGACCCCCAGTACACTGTTGGTGGGATTGGTGCAGCCACTGTGGAGAACAGTATGGAGGTTCCTCAAAAAACTAAAAACAGAACTACCGTATGATCCAGCAATTCCACTGTTGGGTATATATCCAAAGAAAATGAAAACACTAATTTGAAAAGATACATGCACTCCAATTTTCACAGCAGCATTATTTACAAGATACGGAAGGAACCTAAGAGCCCATTAGCAGATGAATGGATAAAGAAGATGTGGCATACACACACACACACACACACACACACACACACACACACACACACACACAATGGAATACTACTCAGTCATAAAAAAGAATGAAGTTCTGCTCTTTGGAACAATGTAGGTGGACCTATGCTTATTGAACTAAGAGAAAGACAAATACTTCCTATTATCACATATATGGAATCTAAAAACTAAAACAAAAGAACGTATATAACAAAACAGAAACAGACTCACAGATACAGAGAACAAACTAGTGGTTAGCAGTGGAGAGAGTGAGCGAGGGAGGGATGAGATAGCAGTATGGGATTAAGAGATACAAATTACTATGTATAAAATAAATAAGCAGGCCTCCCTGGTGGCGCAGTGGTTGAGAGTCCGCCTGCTGATGCAGGGGACGCGGGTTCGTGCCCCGGTCTGGGGGGATCCCGCGTGCCGCGGAGCGGCTGGGCCCGTGAGCCATGGCCGCTGAGGCTGCGCATCCGGAGCCTGTGCTCCGCAACGGGAGAGGCCACAACAGAGAGGCCCGCATATGGCAATAAATAAATAAATAAATAAATAAGCAACAAGGACATATTGTACAGCATGGGGAAATTTAGCTATTATTTTATAATAACTTTAAAAGGAGTATAATCTTTAAAAATACTGAATCAGTATGTTGTACACCTGAAAATAATATAATATCATAAATCAACTATACTTCAAGGAAAAAAGGTTTTTTAGTTAAAAATATTTTTTAAATGTTTTGCCTATTTGAGATCCTTTGCACTGCCATAGGAATTTTGGTATCACTTTGTCAATTTCTATAAAAAAGCCTCTTGGGATTGGGTTTGGATGGCATTTAATCTATAAATAAGTATGGAGAGAATTTCATCCTAACAATTTAAAATTTTCAAATCAATGAACATAATGAATCTCTCCCATTTCTTTAGGTGTTCTATAACTTTTATCAGAAATGTTTGTTGTTTTGCAGTGTATAAGCCTTTGACATGTTTTGTTAAATTTATCCCACAAAGTAGTTCATGCTTTTGATATGTACTTTTTTTTTTTTTTTTTTTTG
>NC_041218.1:16539524-16587267 GCF_002837175.3 Physeter macrocephalus
TGCGGAGCACAGGCTCCGGACGCGCAGGCTCAGCGGCCATGGCTCACGGGCCCAGCCGCTCCGCGGCATGTGGGATCCTCCCAGACCGGGGCGCGAACCCGGTTCCCCTGCATCGGCAGGCGGACGCGCAACCACTGCGCCACCAGGGAAGCCCCTGATATGTACTTTTTAATATTTCATTTTCCAGTTGTTCATTGCTAGAAATATAGACATAAAGTTGATTTTTATAATTTGTATCCAGCTAAAGACACTTTTTAGTTCTAGAAGCTTTTCTGTGCATTCCTGACAATTTTCTATGTACATACTCATGTCATATGAGAATAAAGGCAATTGTACTTCTTCCTTTTCATTATTTTTCTTTCATTTTCTGGCTTTATTTTACTGATTGAAGTCTCCAATACAATATCGAATAAAAGTGGTAAGAGTGGTCATTCCTGCCTTGTTCCTAACCTTAGATGGAAAGCATTCACTTTCACTATTAAGTATCACATTAGCTGGAGGCTTTCTGCAGATATGTCTTATCGGAACAACGATATTCGTTTATATTCTTAAGTTGCTGAGAATTGTTATCATGAATGGGTGTTGAATTTTTTCAAATGCTTTTCCTGTATATTTAATGTGTTCCTTTTGTTTCTCTAGTTAATCTGTTAAAATGGTGAATTCTACTGTTTGATTTTCACGTGTGAAACCAAACTTGCATTCCAGGGATAATCATCCAATTTATGTACAGGATTATATTTTTTTCTGCATTACTAGTATTGATTTGATGATATTCATTAAGGACTTCTGCATCCATGCTCATGATGGATATTGGTCTGTAGATTTTATTTTCTTGTAACGTGTGATCAAGCTCCTTTGTGTGTTTCAGGCTTGATTTTCCGGATGAGTCTGGGGGAGGCCACTGCCCAAGTCCTGCTCCTCAACTTTGCCAGTTTAGAACCTTTAGCAGTTCCTGACAAGAAAGACAAGATTGAGGGGCTTGAGTCAACTTACTTAGATTCATAAGAGACTGAGTGATAAACTGCACATTTATAAAATTTCAGGGAGAAATTCTAGCAGGCATTGTGGGTTGCTTCCCAAATCCTTTCCACCTTTTCCTTTTGCTGGCAGAGTCTGTGGCTGTGTGACTAGGGGTCTATTCTCCACTGGGGTTTGGGCTTTCTTTATTTTAAGCCACATATGCCTGAAGCTCCCTGACCCCATACTGAAGAGACTTGGTTCACAAATTGGAGATGCAGCGTCAAAAGATGGAAAGACCTGGGTCCTTGAAGACTTTAAAACACTGTCTACCAACCCGTGTTGTTTGTGAGATAAATTCCTGAATTACTTAAGCCCTTCTTAGTTGAGTTTTCTGTTTTCTTATCAAAAAACAGCAAAATCATTTAAAAAATTACCTGAAATTGAAGGAAGTTTTGTAATATAGTTGCAGGGAACAAAAAATAAAAGGTTTTTTAAAAAATTACCTTTCAAGTATTCCAGAGAGAGGATGAGAAATGTATTAATGGGACTCCTGTCAAACTGAGGGCATGATGAATTGTCTTTGTGCATTCTAGCCATATTGAAGAACTCGGGGTGGTAATCAAGAATCTAAACGTCCTGCCAAGCAGGCAATCCAGGGGACTTGCTGGCCAATGTTTCAGCAGGTTCCTTCACATTTTTAAGCTTCATGCTGATCACACTTCTCCTTGTACTTGTCACTGCAGAATCAGCGGCCTCATTTTCAAAACACCCTTAGGACATGTTATAATTTCTATGGCTTCAAATCATCTTGCATTTAGTTATATTTTAGCCTGGTAACACCCATGCAGGGGGCTCATTAGTTACCCCTGGAGAGGCTGGGAATTGGCATAAGCAAACCAAGGTGACTGCTGACAGGCGCTTTTGGGGGCAGAGAAAGTAAGAAAGGGTAAGTTTGGGGTTATTCTTCACGAGAAACAGGGACACGCGGAAGAAGTCTGGACAGTGGATTGCTGCTGTAGCCTCCTAACTGGGGTCTCGGCTTCCACCTTTGCCCTCATGTGGTCCACCCAACACAGCAGAGAGACCCTGTTGGACCAGAGTCCCGTTCTGCCACACTCTTCACGGCTTCCCACCTCATTCAGAATAAAAGTGGAATTCCTGTGTCCTTGCGGTGGACACAGGCCTTGCATGATCTGGCCTGTTACTTTCCTCACCTCCATGCACTACGTTCCTGCCCCAGTGACCTCCCCACGGGTCCTCTACCACATCCGGCAAAGTCAGACCTTTGAATTTGCTGACCTTTGTCTGGAGGTCCTTCTCCCCAATATTAGCTTAGTCAGCTCCCTCACCTCTTCTGAGTCTTCACTCACAGTTCGCCGCAGAAAGTTTTTCCTCCCCCAGGTTGATGATTTCATCTTCCTTCACGGTCCTTTTTTCCATGGCACTTATCACATCCTTAAAAAAATTTCATTCCTTATTTAATTTCATTTGCCTGTTTATTTATATAAACAAAAATGTAAGCTGTACGAGAGTAGGGATTTTCATCTGTTTTTGTCCATGGCTCTATTCACTCAAAAACTTAAGTGCTCAGAGAATGTCAGCTAAATAAATGAAATGACTTGAAATCTTAGATCAACAGACCCATGACTGTGACACAGGAAGAAGTTTGGATTTGAAGTTTCACATTTTAGAGTGCATTAGAAAACGTCTTCTTCTTAAACTTTGGTGTACGTGCTGGGCTAATATCAATCTCATAGACTTCTATTTCTTAAAAAGAAACTCTCAGGGGGCTTCCCTGGTGGCGCAGTGGTTGCGCGTCCGCCTGCCGATGCAGGGCAACCGGGTTCGCGCCCCGGTCTGGGAGGATCCCACATGCCGCGGAGCGGCTGGGCCCGTGAGCCATAGACGCTGAGCCTGCGCGTCCGGAGCCTGTGCTCTGCAACGGGAGAGGCCACAACAGAGGGAGGCCCGCATACCACAAAAAAATAAAAGTTAAAAAAAAAAAAAAGAAACTCTCTTTAATCTTCCTTTATATTTTTAAAATACAGTGGTTAAAAATGGTAATTATGGCCCCTTCCAACCATTATAACCTCTAATTAAGAGCCTGGGAAGCATGGTGGTGATGATCGTAGAACAATGTGAGTGTACATAATGCCAGAGAGCTGTACACTTAAAAATCATTGTATATTTTACCACAATAAAAAAGTAAAAATAAATAAAAAATTTTTAAATTAAAAAAATGCAATGGTTAATAATGTTTGTCAGGGTTTCTCAATGTCAGCTCTATTAACATTTCAGGCCAAATAATTCTTTGCTGTGGGAGCTGTCCTGTGCAGCAGCTACTCACAACATACCAGTAACAACCCTTCCCCTAAGCTGTGACAACCAAAAATGTCTCCAGTCATTGCCAAATGCTCACTTGAAGGCAAAATTGCTCCTGGTTGAGAACCACTCATGTAAATAATTTTCATATGTTCCTATTTGAATAAAGGGTTATATTTTTGATATAACATGTAATGGAGTGGAAATCGTGGGGATCTCATGCTTACTTTATCAACCCTATAGATAAACACCATAATAACTGGTAGCAACATGTTACATTTGTAGATGTTAAGATAATGTTTAAGAAGGTAGAGAAAATGGATAACTCCTTGTTTAATAGCCTGGAAATTTCACCCCTATGGAGTGAGAGTGAATATGGAGAAGTCTCTTTCAGTAAAGGGTCTGGGAAAAATAATAATAAAAAGTGATAATGTCCATTCCTCCACAATTTATACAGGTAAAATCAGATTAAAACAAACATCGCTGTATTTCATTGGGTAAATTGGATCACAAAAGGGAAACAGGCAACAGAAAGTCTGTGTGTAGAAGGAAGATATTTCCTTAGTCATTTATTTCATTTGAGGATGGTGTGTGGCAGGTGTATGGAGAGTTTGATTATGGGGATAGACTAGAGGTGTGTAAGTGAATTTCTGATGCCTCTGCTTTTGAAAAAATGGATGGATTGATTGACTGATTCAAAGCACTGCTTGTAGAGACAGCTCTTCTTCCCCACCCAGCTCCTCGATGGTACACTTGTCTACACAGCTGTCAGAGTCCCTAAGTCCCTAAGAACTACTTCCCACAAAACAATGCTTCTTATTTTGGGGTTTAGGTTGAGTTCAAAGTACATGTAAATTTTAAGAGTTATATAAGGCACTTAGGCCATCATCAAAAAATCTACAAACAATAAATGCTGGAGAAGGTGTGGAGAAAAGGGAACGCTCCTACACTGTTGGTGGGAATGTAAATTGGTGCAGCCACTATGGAGAACAGTATGGAGGTTCCTCAAAAAACTAAAAATAGAACTACTGTATGATTCTGCAATCCCACTCCTGGGCAAATGCCCAGAGAAAACCATAATCCAAAAAGATACATGCACCCCAGTGTTCATTGCAGCACTATTTACAATAGCCAGGACATGGAAGCAACCTAAATGTCCATCAACAGAGGAGTGGATAAAGAAGATGTGGTACATATATACAATGGAATATTACTCGGCAATAAAAAGGAACGAAATAGTGCCATTTGCAGAGACGTGGATAGACCTAGAGACTGTCATACAGAGTGAAGTAAGTCAGGAAGAGGAAAACAAATATGGTATACTATTGCTTATATGTGGAATCTAGAAAAATGGTACAGATGAACTTATTTGCAAAGAAGAAATAGAGACACAGATGTAGAGAACAAACTTATGGAAACCAAGCAGGGAGGGGGGTGGAATGAATTGGGAGATGGGGATTGACATATATACACTACTATGTATAAAATAGATAACTAATGAGAACCTACTATATAGCACAGGGAACTCTGCTCAATGCTCTGTGGTGACCTAAATGGGAAGGAAATCTAAAAAAGAGGGGGGTTTTATATATATATATATATATATATATATATATATAACTAATTCACTTTGCTGTGCAGCAGAAACTAACACAACATTGTAAAGCAACTATATATACTCCAATAAAAATTAATAAAAAGAGTTATATAAGGCACTTAATAGATATTTATCAAACTGAATTAAAAGGATGTTACCTCAGAGCTATAGGAAATGGCAGTATATTTTGCAACCACATTTGGGGTGGGCGCCATCAAATGATAAGCTGAAAGGAAGTAAAAGGAGCAAGACGAAGAGCAGGAAAAAAACGGATGAGCGGAGGAGAACCTCAAAATTTCCTTTTTGAGGATGTTTGGGTAAATTTGTTTTATACTTAATCATTTTTGCGCAATACTTTCATCTATATCACAGATACTCATCTATGTGTTACTTGAAAAATCCTAGGTATATTACCTTAGCTTCTTTCCTCATTCGAAGAAAAATGTAATTCCAGAAAGACACGGAAGCCCAGCCTCTGAGTTTTACAAACCTCGGAGTTCGAGCTACGTTCGTTAATCCCCTAAATTCTTGGGTGTCAAAGGCATGTCACTAAATAGGTCACTAAATGCACCAAGGAAGCCAGAAAAGGAAAGAGCCTCCTAAAGGAAAGTGGCATTTAATTGGGAACTTTCAGACATCTGTCAGTCTGTGACAAGCGCAGAAAAGTCCTTTGCACATGTGGTCACGCGCAGGTGGGATGGGACTGACAGCTGAAGTGACTGAAGCTGTGCGGCGGCGGGAGGGCGATAGGCGTGGAGACAAATGAGAGCCTGGTCTTGAAGGCTGCTTTTCCACCCTGAATATCATTTACAAAGAACCGCCGGGGGCCCAAACTGTAGTTTAAGATGGCATCAATTGTCCATTTAAGATGCGCTACTTGATAAACTGGGGTACGCACCCACCTAAAGAAGAGGTCATGCACAAAGTTTGGGAAAGAGATATTGCATCTGTCTCTGCAAAAAAACGAAACAGTGCTTCATCCTCTGGCCTCTGGGTTCAAATCCGTGTGCTGGCGCGGGTGGGGAGACACTGCCCCTGGTGAACCCTGCTTTTAATAAGTTTCCCAATCAGCTCTCGAGGGAAAGGCGCGCTCCCCCCTCGCCCAGCCCTCGTATTCTCCCTGCCAGCCCCTCTCCTCCCTCCCATTCTGCATTTCCCTTCCGTCCCCTCCCAGGCAGGGCGTGCTCCACCCCGAGGCAGGATCTGTCTGGTTCCCCGCCTTCCAGTCCGAAAATCCCGCCAAGGGAGCCGCAGAGCAGCGGAAAAGCCAAAGTGGGGAGAGGGGAAGAAAGAGACCAGTGAGTCACCCTGCGTGCCGGCGGCAGGGAGCAGGCGCGGCCGCGAGCAGCAGTGACTGGGGTACCTGGACTCCGGGCAGAAAACCTCGCCCCGACCAACAAAGGCAGCCTGAGCGCACGCGGCACGTTTGCAGCTCCGAGTAAGTGGAAGGGAATGCGCGGTTCCTCCGAGGGGTCTCCGATCGACTTCCCCTTCATCCTCCGCCACTTTTCCGGGTGCCCGCGGAAGATCGTGGTAGGAGTGGGAGAGGAGCTGCTGGTGTCTTTGCTGGTGCGGCTGCTTTCAAAACTGATTTGCTCCAGAGGCATATTTTGGGGGCGTCTGGTCAGGATGGTCAGGGTGCCCATAGCTGGGTGGAAGGAAAGAAGCTTTTGTGATGGTATTTGCTCATTTGGACTGTGTTCCTGCTTCCAGCGGAATGGAGAACACGCAGGGGCTTTGCTCTTTGTAAAACCTGAGTTAGTAGGTGTGTCTGTGGCTGGGTAGAGAAGAGAGAGAAAGTCAGGCAGCCTGAGCAAGCGGGGTTCATTTTCCCATCCTTCCCCTGCGTCCCGGATTGCCCCAGGGCTTGCCAGCTGATGCGTCTTAGCTGGCATTTCTAGGTACCAAGTGGCGGCTCGTGCCTCCCAGTGCGAGCTGACCTTGCGGGTCCCTCGCAGAGCATGCGGGCACTCCTTGTCCTGCCTGCCAGCCCAGGGATGCTTCTAGAAATGGTTACGTCCAAAGTTTAAAAGACACACCTTGAATCCCATTTCTCATTTGAATAATTTTAAGATGCCCTGTACAGAGACACTTGAACTTTTTATTTCACCCACATAAAGCTAGGGTATATTAATTACCAATCTGCTAGATTCTTAGTTTCTGAGTTGCTGTTTCTAATGAGTTAAAATATTTTAAAGAGAGGAATGTATTCAACTCCTTCCCTTCTCTACTGAACACACAGAACATAAAACTTGCTCTCTCTTCAACACACACACACACAGACACACACACACCTTTTTATTTAACACAACACGCAGGAACACCAGAACACACACTGAGTTTATCTACACTCCTGTTAACTCACCCCTACCTCTGTTAACAGCCGCTCTGTAAGTCTGGGGGATACATTGAAAAAGTAGGAGTGGCATGTGGTGGGGGGAGGTGGTGGTTGGGGAGAATGAACAGTTCGAGAGAAATCAAAGTTCCAGTCTTTTGGCATCTTTTGTTTTCATCTGGAGGGTTA
This sequence comes from Physeter macrocephalus, assembly GCF_002837175.3. Classification (NCBI taxonomy): domain Eukaryota; kingdom Metazoa; phylum Chordata; class Mammalia; order Artiodactyla; family Physeteridae; genus Physeter; species Physeter macrocephalus. The sequence continues at coordinate 16,546,928 of NC_041218.1, forward strand.
TTTAGGCATTTTGCTTTAACAACTTGAGAAAGGCGACCTACGGGTGTGTGTTGGAGGGAAGGGCCTGGGAGGAGATCCAGGAACTATCAAGAGGAGCTTTCGAACTAATAATATAACGAAGCAATTTCATGATCTCAGGCAAATGTGGAGTTGACGAAACAGTAAAGCCCTTTTTAGCCCCTTGATCATCTGGGGATGAACTGATATTTGAAATATTGAAAGGAAAAATGGGAGTGAAACAAAAGAGGTGTCTCCCAGCGTAGAAAATAAAGCTTCTATTTTCCATCTTCATTATGTTCCTTTCTAAGTAAATTAGGCATTCTAAAGACCAAATCATTAAAAACAATTTATAGTCCAGTTAAATTCAAAGAAAATTAGAGTGGATATTTTCTTTTTTCCTCCCTTTGGGACATGAGTTATTTTAGAGTGGCAATATTTGTACTTTCTCATTTAAGTTAGAGGATGGGCTTTTGAAAAATTATGTTGTGAAAAAAAACCTCTAATACCATTATTTTGTGCTTTAAGAAACTTTGGTGCTTTTAATTTTCTAATAGTACTCTAAATCTGTAGAAGTTGATCTTTCCTCTCCTCCTGTTCCCAGGCCTCTTTTAGGACATTTTTTTTTTATCATTTAGGGAAAGGCCTCTATAAGGAGCACCCACCTGAAGCCATACTTTAGGTGCTGTTTTCCAGATGTTTGCTTGTCGGTACAAATGTATTATATTTTCAAAGCTAGAGTGTGAGAGAAAAGAAACTACAGTTAATATGTGACTTTTTTATTATCTGACTTTTCAATGGGGTATTATATAGAATGAGGATGATAACATATATTTAAAATATTTATACTATAATATATTATGTTTATAATACATAACTTTGTGGTTTCCTAGACCTCTTTTCATGGTATTGGGTATAATAAATTGACTGATTTATTGAAAATTTCCATGTACCTATTTAGTCTTCACATATAGCAATATGTGGCAGAACCCACATTTTTTAGTGAACATTTTTGATGTTTTTACTCTAGAAAAGCTAGTGGCCTGGTTTGAATTTTCACGGAACCTGATCATTGGAAATAACTTGAGAGAAATAAGGTCCCCAAATAATTTAATCACTTTTATCAATAAAATCATCTTAGAAATTAAGTATTTGGGGTTTAAATATTTTTTTTCCTTTTGAAGATACTTTTGCTTTCTTATTTAAATGACATTCTCATGTGAATTCTGATCATATTCTTATTTGCCATGTGGTATTTTATTACTATTCAAAATTTTCTTAGGAGACTGAGTTTGGGTGGTTTGTTCGAAATGGTGTATGAGTTAATGGTGGATTGAGGGCCAGTAGTTAGAATTCAGATTATAAATTCCAGTTCTCCCAACACTTACACTTTTTAATATGGTGACATAGTGAATAGGATGGCTGTCCTTGACTTCCCTCCTAAAGGTAATACCCAAACCGAGACCACCCAGGGTGATCAGGGAGCAAGCTGGTTTACACCTGAGTGCAGGTCAGTCCCGTTTAAAGAGATGCTCATCTTTAAGCATCAGGTGAGTCAGGCCTCCCAACAGCCCTTGTTCGGATGCTGAGTGGAGCTTCTCTAAGGGTGATGAATGTTGTCTCTTTTGGCTGCAGTTTTAATGAATAATCAGAGAACTTTTGTTTCCTTTTGACACAAAACCATGTCATTGCCCTGGGGAAAAATAATATTCAGATATGGAGCTTCTCTTTACAAGCTGGTCCAGCTTTTTTCCTTCCAGAGTCAATTGGCTTGAGTGGAATTTGGGCCACAGCCTCACTTTGGAAAGTTCTCCATTCTTGATGTTTATGGCCCATTCAATTTTCCATCCACTGGGCCATTTTCCCATGCACTTCTTGCCAGTCTTGTATGTGGCATAATTGTTCACATGGCATAGGTGTCATGCGATCTTTCTAGATTGTCAAATATAACAAGCCTTTTGTTCCTCCCTATTTTAGTATTTGGTAAATGACAAGTTAAGATTTCTGTGGTTTAGAAGGATAACTATAATGTAACGTTATCAGAGGGCATTATAATTATGGTAATATTGCAGATTTGATTATGTAGATCACATTCACCACAAATCCCTATTTCTTCAAAGTCAGCAGGGAATACAGTGAATAGTTCATGCTTAAGATATTTTGAGAAATAATTTAATTTTTTCTACTGGGCTTTATTTTGGAGCCATTTCTTCATAGTAGGTTTAGATAAAGTGACATTTCAAATACAAACATCATCATAATGAGCTTCCTAAAAGCAGAGTTCTTAGATTCTGAAACTTCATAGTTAGTGAAAAAAAATCTATTGTTACATATTAATCTTGAATGAAGTAAGACATAGTAACTGACACTTGGGCTCTTAATTCTAAGAATTGTGCTTAATAAAAACCAAAACATCATTGTAAGGCACAAATAGCATTCTGTATCTCTCACCTTTTATTCCCACTTCTTCCACTTTTTATACTGAGATATGAGATGACTATCCTTCAATGAAATCACAGACATGGAGGGAACCATAGCACGTCCCCTACCTTCAGCTGTGGAATTTGGGTGAAACTGAATGAGTCTGAGATTAACGGCGCCAAGGGAGGGTTTTCCCAGGCAAATCCTCCCTCTAGGGGGCGCTCTAATTCCCCCCTCCACCCACCCTTCCGGCGACTTCAGTTCCTCCTTTCCCAGCAGCGCCAACCCTGGAAAAGCACATCGTTTACCTCTTGGAATTACTCACTTTTACCACCAGCTCCACCCCACCCAGACCATGCACCCCTAGAAGGCAGGGACTCTCTCATTCATCTCCAGAACCCTAGCATATCTAGAGTGAGACCATTGAAATGCCCAATGAATATCTGATGAATGAGTGAAAAAATAAGTAAATGACTCTGAATACCATTTTCTCTGCTCTTCCTCATGTTCCAATGACCTTGACTACCTTCTATACTCAGTCCCTCTATACATCACCTGGTACCAATTTCCTGTTTAAACCCAAGCACCCCATTCTCAACCTTGAACCTCTAGAAGAAGGCTCTCCTGTCTTTTCCTCTACCTCCTTTATTGCAAACATCATATAGGTCTGCCAGTTCTCTGGAGTGTCTTCCTAATCATATTTCACCTTGTTCATTTTAAGGCTCTCGACCTTGCATGGTCTCTGACTCACCTGCATAATGGAGAAGGAAACCTTACCTCTTCTTTGACAAACTGTGTTATTCAAAGCCTTAAGACTGAACACTTGGGACATTATTTTCATCATAACTTCATTGTGGCTATAGGCCTTTGCTTTTCAGAACTAATAACATTTATTTTCTCATCATATTTTCATAACAATTCTACTTAGGTAGGCTGAACAGGATTTTTTTTTAATTGATAAGGGTACAAATTTAAAGAGGTTAAGATGACCCCATTATTTAATACAAGAATCTTGATGATCTTAAAAGATCTTAAAATTCCTAGTTTGGATATTTTTTTCTCCTCTATAATATAATGCCATATCTTCCTCTGACTAATTAATTTTCTTTCTCAGTTGCCTCTCATGTCAAACCTAAACTCCAGTGTATGTGCAGTAAGCGGCCAAATCACCCAACGTAGTGGTTTCTTTCTTCAGTGTTTATCAGAATAACTGGAGTCATGTCTTAGCATCCAGATGCCTGGAGCCCATCCCCAGAGATTCTGATTTGAGAGGTGGAGTCAAGGAAGATGGACATGTGACAGGGCACCTGGATGCAGGTGATGTATTAGAAACATTAGCTGTAATGCTCCAATATTTGAGCTCTAAGTTTAAAGAAATCAAGGTAAACCACAGCTACGCTTCTTATTAGCTGTGTGACCATTAGCAAATATCGTGGTCTTTCTTGCTTCAATTTCCTTATCCCTAAGATGACAGCGCTAATACCTCCTAGGACTGACATGAATATTAATCTAGAAAATGAGTGTGAAGGACAGAACCCAGAGTCTGACTGCTACGGAGTATTTGATGAGGATAATGGAAATGCTGATTATGGGGATGCAGCCCTGCCCCCCCCATGAAAGTCCAGCCTTGCTTTCCCTCCCCCACTGCTTTATTTCTCATGTCCAGCTGGCGTGAGAAAACAAACAAACAGGAACCTGGGTGAGACTTTCTTCTTCTTGAAATGCTTCTGCCCTCTATAGTCTCAGACTGTTCTCTCTAAACGCAGATCCAAAACCCCTTCTGAAAAGAAACACACGGAACGTGATCGTGCTCCAGGCCCCAGGGAATTTGACATGTAAGGTCCCCAAATCAGACTGTTGACCTTGGCCTTTCCTATAGTGTCTAGGAGAGCATTTTGCATACAGGGCACTCCCAAGCCAAGGTGCAGCCATCTCATTGCTGATGTTGGTGACACCCATAGCCATGTGCTCTGGCCCTGCTGCCATCATGGAGCCGTCAGCTCAGAGGAAAGAGTTCAGGTTTGGATTCAGGAGCCTGCATTTATCTCATCGCAGTTCTGCCGGATGCTATGTCCCTGTATCTCCTGGAACCTCAGGGTTTTCATCTGTAAGGTGGTGATGGTGTCGATGATGATGGTGTTGATGATGACGGTGATGATAGATGCTTTGCCTACCTCATGGGCTGGTGGTAAAGGTAAATCGTAACAACGCACTGTTTGTAATACACTAGACATAAGCTACTGTTAATAAAATCAGTGGGGCCGGTTCTGCCTGTCTCTTTCCCCAGTACTGCTGCTTGTCATTATCATTTTCTCAGGACCCCTAGAGATTGCCTAAGACGCTGAAAGGTAAGTTTGACCAGATGAAGTGAGTAGGAGGAAAGATGTGTGACAGGTGTGAAGAAAAGGAAATCGGAGTCAGAGTGAAAAAAAAAAGTGAGTAGACAATTCTAAAAAAGGTTAAACCTAAATGGTTATGAATTGTTTTACTAAATATTATGTTATAGGGCTTCCTAAGAGTTGTAAAGGATGCATACCAAAAATTTCAATCGGTTATTCTCACTAAATTTAGGTTTTTACAATTGATTAGCAGCACTTTGTTTATACTATAGCTGTGCTTCTCACACTTCAATGTGCATATCAGTCACCTAGAGATCTTGCTAAAATGCAATTCTGATTCAGTAGCTCTCTGGTGGACTCTCAGGGTCTGCCTTTCTAACAAGCTCCCTGGCGATAGCAGCTGCTGGCCTGGGGACCTCACTTTGAGTGACCAGTCACTAGTGTTTAGTTCCATAAATTGGGAGAGCAGGCGAGAAATCAGAACTCTCTAATCATGACATGCATAGCTTGAGACACAACGAAGGTCATTGACAATAACACTTCCTACTATGTGCAAAAGCTGATCACTCCTGTATCTTCATGTGCAAGTCATATTTACAATGTTGGATTATTTATAAAAGAAATTTGCAGTCACCATCCGAATTGCTATTGACTTGACTGAGCCCCTTAAGAATACAAGGCCCTTTGTCAGGTGTGATCTCAGGCCTCTTACCGGTGCTTCTTCTGGAGCCTTCCCCTGCGAGGGTGTAAGTGAGCCAAATACTGCCGTCGGGGGCCAATTTAGTTCTTCAAAAAATATTTTCTATAAAATAATGTTGCCTCCTGGGCACAGTATATTTCTTTAGATATGGTCCAAGGTGATCAAATGAGGAAGGCTGAAGCTGCTATAGGAAAGAAAGCAGGGAGTTTATTACGTTATTTTAACTGGTGGAGGTACTTAAGTTTTGAAACAATAATATAAAGCCTTTCTTCTCATCCTCTTTTCTTGATTACAATATATAGTTAACTGTTAAATTCAATGCCTCTGGCAAAATGCAGAATCTTACATACAGCTCAATTCATTTCAAACTTGTGAAAAGTTTAATTTTAATGATGTGAAAAACAGTAAGGGTTTTTTCATTATTATGTTTGTTATTAGGAAAACACAAATATATACCTGGAGAAACACATTATTTTTCTCATTCTAGAAAAATGTCCATGCTACAAGATATTAGAATTTTTAAAGTTATGAAGAAGGAAAAAAAATGACTTATAATCCTGCTCAAAATGGACACCACTATGAACACTCTGATACACTTATAGTTTTTCTGATTTAACCTTTGAAAATAGTTGTACAAATAATTGTGTGTCCTGCTTTTTAGATCAACATAGTAATCGATGTATGCTATATATGTATAGTTTTCCACACATTAACATGTACATTTGTTTCTACTAAGTGGGCCGATTAAGATGGAAATTCAATTTATTTAGCTTGACATGAGTAAATCTGAATCATAAAAAAAGCTTAGTAAATTAATCTGATGGACTCTCATTAAAAAGTTGGAAATAGAAAAATGCAAACAAACAAACATAATCCCATGAAGCAAACAAAAAATCTTTCTCCCAGCAAAGGATGTGGTGTTTAGATGGAACAGATAATCTTGTGGACCTTAGTGTGTACAAATTAAAGGTCAAGCTGAGTAAACATTATCTTCCATTCTTAACCTTGAGGACCCTTCCAGATACACATCCAGGGGTAAAAGTCTCCCCAGGGAAGCCACAGCTGCCTGATCCCACCCAGGTCCAATCTCACCCCTTTAGCAGGTCCCAGGAGCCTGGGGAACTTCTGAGCTGCTCTGGGCTAAGAAGAGAGGGCCTAATGCACTGCACGTGAGTAAACTTGCAGGGGCAGCAAACCTCTTTGAAGCACGTCACTCCAGGGCTTGGCACCCTTTGGGGAATTATTTATTTGCTCTATTATTATTTGGAATGAATAGTGTACAGATTGGCTCTAGTTTAAAGTGTGTCAGATCAAATTTGGGTTTGTCAGCCGCACTCTTGTTTGTAGAGGAGGGGTGGAAGGCTTTTATTGTCTATGCCAGTATTGGGATTCCCACCAACTTGAGCCTGAAATGATTTCTAGCCTTTTAAAACAGTGGTTTGAGTCTGATGGTTAGGGATCACAGAGTTTGCCCTCTGATATATGATATCTGGGGATTTGAAGATGTACTTCAAGGCTGTCATAAATGAATTTGGTTTGGAGAAACAGATCAAAAGCAATTTAGCAGGAATAAGTGGGTAGAGGTGGATTTCTACCAACTTCTCTCTAACTAGATCCACATTTCCTAAAAGCAAGCTAACTGTGGGTTTCCAACATCTCATCCAGTGATGTTCTCTTGCAAAGAGGTTAAAATGAGAACAGTTAACTTCAAAGGCAGCAGAACCAAGAAGACAAAAGAAATAGAAGTGGACTTGAACTGAGACCTTAGGGAAAACATCCAAAAATCTGATAGACAGAAGCCAAGCATGAGCTTGGGGAGAGGAGCTTCAGACCTCACAGAAAACTCTACTAGATAGTGCTGAGGTTTCCTCCACTCCGGATGAACTGCTCGGCAACTCTCTTTGGGCCCTTTGGGCCCATCTGGCTCTGGTGGGGTTCATTAGGAGATTTCTCTCCAGTGGATTTGTCTTGTTTGCTTTCTAAATCTCCTAAGCTCTACATGCCTCTTAGTATAAAAATGCCAAGAAGTCATTCCAGGACAGGAGCCAGCCTGTCCCCTCCTTGTTCCTCTCAGAGGAAGTATTTGAAGGCAAAACAGAATCAGTTGTTCTAGTGAAGAGTTGCTGCCTCAAATAGGACTTGAGCAATCTTGGATGCAGGGCGGTGACTTAGACAACTTGGTCACTGGAGTCAACTCATCCATAAAGTTTACACTCTCCACCCCATTGTTTCCATTCATATCTCCCCCACTCTTACGGGGGGATCATGAAAGGAGACCAAGGAAAAGACCCAGAGGCTCCCTTTCATGGGCACAACAGGATCGCTCCAGGCCCAGGGCTTAGCCACACACACACCAGTTAGCTTCCTGGGTTAGCTTTCTACCCTGACTTCCATTTGCTGCCTCTAATGTGTAACATTAAATATCTTGTTGAAATCAGAAAAAAGTTTAGACTTGGGCATTTCTATTAAAAATTGTTTAATTTTATTTTGAAGAACAAATATTATTTCCTTGCCTCCTTCCCATCTCAAATTGACCCCTTTCCTTGTCTAACTTCCAAGTCCATACCAAGGTACAGCCAGATTTATCATCATCTATTGGAACTTGAGCAACTATTGAAAATAAGTACAGAACAGAGGAAGGTGTGAGCACTCTTCTTAAGGTGATTTTAATGTTTCTTTGGTGAGGAAGATCAGCCTAAGTATTAAGGGCTGTTTTCCTCAAAAGGGAATAGATTTCACCACTCATCTAATGTGACATGGGATTGCTTATCTCTATTCTTGGTGGAATTTAAGCAAAATCACACGTTGTCCCTTGAGAATGTTCAAATATTTGTATCTACTATGACTCCTAATGCTGCAGTGAGATTGGAGTTCCTGTGGGGAGGCCAGGAACCTCTGAATTGGCAGAGGTGAGAAATGTGACAGTTGAGTGCAGGACAGTTAGTAAGGCTTTAAGGAGCAAGTAAAAAAATTCCCTCCCAGAAGGTGGAAATGGAGAAACTATAGGACTGTGGCTTATCTGATAAATTTGACTTTTACTGAAATGAGGATGTGGACATACCCAGTGGGGAGTGCCATGTGCAATTGAGGGACATTTAAGGTACATCCTAGAAAGGATAAGACATGGAAATATTGACTGGTGTTTCCTGAAGTAAATCTGCAGATCTTATAATAGATTCCTTAAGATAGCATCTAACTGATTTTATTTCCATTTGTAGGTCTCCATATGAAGATGCTTCAATTATTAAATCATTTTGGATTGTCTACCCTTTGTATTTAAAGGAAGTCACTATATTAATCTGAGTTTCAGTGGTCCTGCATCTTCTCACTGAACCTCTCTGTTCTATACTGTACTGCTAGATAGTTGTTTCTAGTTCTTTCACGTTACCACTACCCAAATAACAAGTGGCACATAGTAGGTACTCAGTTCATGTTTATCATTGCATAGAATTAAGATAACCTTTCACCTAGTTCCTACTCAATTTCCCCTCTCTCCTGCAATCTCCACCAACCCTGGCAAGATTTAACATTAACTGGCTGCCCTAACCAAAAACTGTGATGTGAGCAATCGTTTTCTTTGGCATCTCTACCTTTTCTGCTCCGTCTTTCATACTCAGGGATGTTTCCATTATCAGTGCGCAGGCACCCAGAGTCCCAGCTCCTGCTGTTGTATGAAGACATCTTGTATCCAGGCTTCATGCTGGCCATGGGCATCCCTAGTTTCCCTTGATGTGCTCTGGGGACACACGGCAGTATGTCAAAGTTCAGAAGCTACCAGTGCCTCTGAGGCTCTCTTCCTAGGAACTGCCAGGGCCAGGGAGGAGCCGTCATCCTCTATCACTAGCTACTTCTGGGAGCTGAAGACCTTGCTTTTTTTTCCTAGCATTTCCCTCCTGTTTCCTTCCTGAGCACAATTCCCCGACACTATTATCAATAGCAACCGAGTCTCTGAACGGTTAAGTAACGTGTCCAAGGTCACGAGGTAGTAAGAGGTAGAACTGAGATTGTAGATCAAATGTATCTAACCACAAAGCCCCTAAACATCACACTCTTCCACCTCCACCCCACTGTTCTATGACAAGGGCCCAGTGAGTATCTGAAGATATTTTGGTCCAATCCCTTCCTTCTTCCTCTTTCCTGTGTCCAGGAATATGCTCTCATGCTATGTGTTTTATTTCTACCCCACTATGATCTAGAGAATACACTCTCTTGGACAAAGAATCCTGTTGTCAGACCAGACCTTACTGACTGCATATTATTGCATATTGTTTTATTCTCCATTGCTTTCTCAAGCATCGGTTTGCCTGGCCCGGTGGTTCGACTGGCTCGTGCCGAGGAAGGGGAGGGGGGAGTGAAGACAGGAGGATGTCTGGGCAATGCTCTGTCTGTCCCTCCAGGCTGCTATCACCTGACCAAATTGTTTGTTGGATTGCTGTGTTCCAGCCCCAGGGGAGGCCACAATGCCGTGTTTGTTTGTGTATGAGAGTCTCTGGCTTTGATTAGCAGCTAGCTTCAGTGCAGCTGAACATACAATAGGGACCAAAGGATGGGAAAAAAATCCTGCTACAGTTTCCCATTGGAAAGCATTCACTGTCAAGCTTGGATATCCAACAGTGGGGCACAGATGGATAGAGGCTGGGAAAGGTTAGGTGATGGATTCTCCATGCCCTGCAGCCTGTTGCATGTGATGAAGTCTCTCCTTTACGTGAAGTATTGAGCCTTTATCCCTCTAGATGCCGTTTACGATTAAGGTTTGAGACTGGTATTGATGTGGTTTGATGAGGGGCAAAGGCTGGAAGGCTGAAAAGCATGAAGGAGCCCCACGATGACAAGGGCAAGGGTAAAAACAGTGAAAAAGATGCACCTATCTTAAAGGGCTAGTCACACAGTTAAAAAAAATGCAATTACTTTGGCTGCATGGAAGAGGTAAAAATAACTATAATTCTATCAATGAAGGAGGAAAGTAGCAAGTTTTTATATCATAACAGGCAAAGTTAGTGATTTCATAACACAGACACACTGATAATAGATAATTTATTTCTTCTCATTAAATTAAATATGATATCTAGGGTAAGCACCCCCATCTGCTGGTAGCTGAATAATAAGATGTCTGCCTAAAGGAAAGACTCCTCATACATCCTTAGAGGAGTGCGTAAGTTGTCAAGAATTTTTCATCAATAGAATATTTGTCTGGAACACTGTGCATGTTACAAAAAGCCACCGTCCATTATCCTAGTTTGTAGGTACCTCATTTCGGTCCTCATAAGGGGGACAAAGCAGGCTTATAGTTAGAAAACCAAACAATGATTAAATGGTAAACGAGTGGTTATCAAATTGTCTAGAAGAAGAAGGTACTCCAATCTGGAGTGGAAAAGGGATGCAGCGTGAAGGGGTAGGGTTTTCAAAGACAGAGTGGCATTGTCTATGGCAAGAAGGCACGGAGAAGGCATTGTAGGTGAGGGATGGAGAAAGAGGAACGCCAAAGAGATGATAAAAAGCAAGATACCGGGGGACAGGGAGCAGAGGGGCCTGATTTGTGCAGACAGTGGGTGGCCAAGGAGTGAAAGTTAGGAGTAGAGAAACGTTTTGGGTAACAATAGCAAGACCCTTGAAGGGCAAGCTGACCTGTTCGGATTCTATCCCGATAGATAGTAAGACATCACTGAAGGTTCTCCACAAGCAAGGAAGGAAAAAAAACAACTTTGCTAGAGTATAAGAAAGATTATTTTCAGAGAAGTAACAGATTAGAGGTGGAGAGAATCCGTTAGGTTTTAAAAAGTAATCCTCTGTGTACCACCCCTCCCCCCAAGCCCTTGATCTTTTCAAATTCTGGAAATCCTGTTCACACTTCAGTGCTTTGCTTAAATACCATCTCCTCCATGAAAATTGTCTTCATTTCTCTAGTTAAAAATGAATACTTATTCCTTATTCTGTTTCACAACTTTCTATGATTTTTCTTTCATAGTTTTTATCCATTCATTCATTCATTCAAAAATATGCAATGAGCACAGTCTACTGGGCTCTATGTTAAGTACTAGGAATGCAGAGATGAATACAACACAGTCTCTGTCTTTAAAGCTCACAGTCTAGTTGGGGGCCAGGCACATCAACAGCAAATGGATGCAATATCAGTGCAATGATCTAGATAGGCAATTTTGAAAGCCCATAAGAGAGACACCTAATTCAGCTGGGGGTGTATTCAGGGCAGGCTTCCAGGAGGAAGTGTCTCCTGACTTGTGTTTAAAGACTGAAAAAGATAAGGGAGAAAGTGGGAGTTCTCAGTAGAGACCATAGTGTGAATCCTGACTTCATTCTTATCATATAGCAGTTATTTTAAATGACTGTCTCTCCCCTACTTAACTAGCCCAATGCTTTGCATGATACCAAATGTCTGAAAGAATGAATAAATGAATAAATGAATGGATGGATGGATTTCTGATGCCTTGACATAGGTAGGTACTTAGGAGGAATTCTTTCTGGAGACACTACGAAGGAAAATAAAAGCTATCTGACATTAGGATGGAAGTCTAGATATTAGGATGGAAGGTAGGAGCATGACGGGGTAGTGAAAAATGAGATGTTGATCAATTTGAAAGAATTCCAGTGCCACTGATGGAAGAAATCTAGAGAAAGAGCTGATATGGGGGGAAGAGGGGAGTGTTCTGGGCTTGAAGGAATTGTGGGGAGACTGGATTATCCTCAGAACGGAGTGTGAGCCGGACTCAGGCTTCTCAGGTCTCTGACCTTCATGGGCGCCCTCGACGTCTAGGAGACGTTTTCATGAGCAGGAGCCTCAGGCATGTGGTGGATGGTGGTGACCAGGCTTCCATCTAACTCAAATCCCCGAGCTCAGTACTATACCTTCCTCCTCAAGAGATCTTGCGACATACTTTTGCTAGAATGAGGCAAGGCCGTGTTAAGAGTTTTATTTTCTGGGGAATATATGTTATTACTTTGCTCCTTATTTTAAGGTTTCCTTGGATGTATCAGCTTTCAGGAAAACTCTGTAACGAGGTCTAGGCATTTCACATGCACATGGAATGGTTTGAAGCCACACCTTCCAAAAGAGATCAGTTGGCCTGTGAGTTGCTTTCTGTACTTCATTTACATTTTAGATGTGGGCTGGTCACCACACTGAGATGCCCGCACTTCCCTTGAAACTGCTGATTTTGCTTTGCTCAAAGGAATGATCTTCTGCCAGCCATGTACAGACTCATTACTTCTGCAGCCAGTGGAAAAAGTAGTTACTCATGAAACTCAACACCAGAGTGACCGTGGAAGCCAGATTGTTATGGCTCAACGAATATTGATTAAAATATGTGGAGAAAAACAAGTGATGGGCTCTCAAAGGGAGAAAGTGTCTTATGTTCAACAGTCTGCGGGGAAGGCAGACTCTTTCTCCCTTTCTGGTATTTTCTTTCTCCAGTTCCAGGATCCTCCTTCATAGTGAGGGCAGAGTCGAGGTAAATGGATCATTTTCATTTTCCTTCCTTAAAAATTATTCTTTCAGCTTTGCTAAAAGAAAAGAAAGCTCGGGAAGTCAAAATTGTCTGGTTTCCAATCCCCAGTTCATTGGAGAGTCAGAAGAGGCAGGAAATGTCTTGGGGACAGAGATTAGACAAGACGTTTTCTAAGAAAACCATTGAGCCTAGGATATATTATATTTTTTATTGTTCCAGATTAGGATTTGGTCTCCAAGTTCTGTTCCAGGTAATTTGGGGCCTGTGAAGGTGAAGTCTTGTGATTTTACAGAGGTTTTACCTCTGCTGGTTCCTTTGACCAGAAGTCAAAGTAAGCTTCTGCCAGGATGAGCCTATTGTAATACAATTAAGAATCTTTTTTCTGCAGATTCGCCACTTGATATTAAAAAAAAATCATATCCTGTTTAAGCTTCTCTATAATGAAGCTAACAACTAACACCCATGTAATATTTTTCCCTTCACAAATTGCCTTCATATATTTTATCTCATTTAATCCTCAGAACAATTGTATGAGATCAGTTTTAATAATTTTACCCCTATACAGATGAGGAAAAGGAAGCTTCGAGAATGGAGGAGGCTTGACCAAGGTTTCTCCAAGAAGGTGCCTCATCCACCTCATAGGATAGTTTGGGGAGTTTTCATAAAAGTCTGTAAAAGTATTTTGTAAAAATAATTCAAAAAACAGTTGGCATTCTGTTCTCTCCTGTGCATAGATTCTGTGCTTTAAAACATTGGCTTCAAACAAAACAAAACAAAACAAAAAAAACATTGGCTTACACAACTCTAAAGCAGTTTCTTAAAGAACAGTTCACATGCATTTGGATCTCATGGGGTTGCATCCTCCACCTCTGAAATCAGAACCTTAATTAATCAGAATATTAATTTTTAACCAGGCCATTTCATATGCAGCAAAGTTTGAGAAACTCTTGTGTGTGTGTGTGTGTGTGTGTGTGTGTGTGTGTGTGTGTGTGTGTGTGTGTGTCATAGTTTCACCTTAGAGCTATTGAGAATAGGGTCTCTTATGGTGCTAGCTATCTTCCAGAAAGTATTGGTTATAGATTCTAGGTTTTAGACCAGACTCTAAGTCTGGTTAATTTTGTATTTGAATTAAATAATTTGAATTTTGCAGGCTTCCACTTCCTTAATTGTAAAACTAGAAGCCTAAAATAAAAGATCTCTAAGATACCCAAAGCACTTTGATTTAGCTTCTGTGCTCTTGCCAGATTTTGGTCTCCTGATTCTTTTCTTTCTCCTCATGATTCTGAATGTGCTTAAGTCAGTGGTTCTTAAAATGTGGTTCCTGATCTGCAGCATCACTTTCACCTGGGAACTCATTAGAAAGGCAGATTCCCAGGTACCACTCCAAACCTATTAAATCAGAAACTCTGAGGGTGGGGTCAGCAATCTGTGTTTTAATAATCCATCGAGGTGATTCTAACACATGATGAAGTTTGAAAACCACTGATTTATGCATTTCTGATCCTGGCTAATGCATGCAAATATGTAGCAGTACAGTTCTAACATCTTGTTTTCTTTGACCTATGCTATAACCAAACATCTACAGCTGTCTATTTCTCAGGGAAAGGCAAGAAGGAAAGTATGATCCCACTGTTTCTAATACATGACTTCTGAGGGTAAAAACCCGATTTTGCACGTTTCTAAAGTAGCTTCTCTCATACATAGAGATAGAGGTCATATGAAAGTTTGGGAGAGAAATGGTACTTTCAATTACAGGCAGTTTTTGCTTTGCATGGTTCCATTGTGCATGAATTTTTGTTACTACAGTTTAGTTAATTAGCACCTCTTCCCCAGCAGCATGGTTCAAATTTGAGTATATTAACTATAAATAATTGCATAAAGTACAAATTAAACTGCTAGCTCCTCAGTCCACAAATCACTCCATAATTAACAGATTTGCTTTCTAATCACTGACCAGTCACATCACTTCCTTCATTCTTTGCCCATCATTGGTCCCTCTGCATCTGTTATTCATTTTATGCACAGACAGTGAAGCATGGAGTATTGTTGCCTCCTTGTCTCCCAGTATAAACCCAATGACATTTTTCAAAAACAGACAATTTAAAGAAGAAATTGGCCAACAGAAATGAATGTGCAGGCAAGAAATGAGAGGTGATTGAACACTGGAAGTGAAATTCAAATGAAACATAAATGGAGTTAGTGAAGAAATATCTGTAGGTGGGAACATTGACACTGCTGCCAGTTGAGAGACTCTGCATTACACAGCCTAAGACACTTAGTGGAGCCATGCTTGTCTGTATAAATGAGGAAGGCAGACAAAACAAAGAGGATGAAGATGTCCCAAAGGGACTGATGCTGGCAAGAAACTCACTTTAATGGAATTCTCAAGTATATTTTAAGATGTTGAAAGCATGAAGAATAAAACGTCGGAGGCCAATCCAGACCTAGAAAGGCATATGACAATTGGCCAAGGCATAGAAAAGATGCTCACTCTGTATTGTAATTTAAACAGTGAGAAAAAGAAAGCAAGCTGTTCAAAGTAGTCTTGATCAGTATTTTACCAAAAAAATGAAACACTTTAAATCTTAACATTTCTAATGTTGTAAGTTACCGTATACTAAATAAGTATGAGCTTTGCTATATTTCTTTATTTCCCTATACATTTACCTCTGATAGTAAGATTTTTTAATGATTTGGCAAAAGATTTTTGAAGCTCAAGGAACAATCATAACTATTCCCAACGATTATTACGGTTGCTTTCCATGGTTTCACTTTACGTGACCATTTTTATTGTCTCACACTTTTGTGTAAAGCAGTGACTGCCTGTATATATCTGTCTATATGTCACTTCTGAGAAATAACTATATGAGATTATATATTTTGTATTTTTAAAATAGAGTATAGATGAAAACATCTACCCATTTATTCACTCATCAGATATTTATAGGATGCCCACATACTATGCTGTACGGCAACACAGGGGTGAAAATGTAGAGGGTACATGCTTTTATTCTTGATGAATGAAGAACCAAATAAGTAGACACAATTTCAGTTAGTGGTAAGTTATGAGGAAAATAAAACAGGGTAGTTAGATGGAGAATGATTGTGTTTGTCAAGGGAAGGAGGGATGGTTTAGGGAGGAGAGTATCAGGAAAGGCCTACTGAGTTTCCACCAAATTCTTTTCTGTCCCTGGGCAGGGATAAAAACAACTGTTAAAATGTTATCTCATACAATTTCAATAACTAAGTCTAAACTTCTTATTCTGTAACTTGAAGTACAATATATTTATGAAAATTAAATAGTTATTAATGTCAAACATACTGTTTTACTTAGTCACGTATGGTTTGTTTTAAAAAAAACAAATAAAAACTCTAATAATAAATTTATGAATAGAACCTTAACTCAAGACTTTAGCATTAAACAATATTTTATGTTCACTGATTACATGTATTTAAATCTGGGATCATATGTTTGAATTCCAAAGGCTATGGCTGTATCTCAACTGAGAAATGAATATTAAATAGGGTTTAGACAAGGAGAGGGAACCATATGCTAATGTTCATTAAAAAAGTGCTCAAGCTTTAGTAAATATCTAGCAAAAATAATATTGCTATAGAGAAATTATAAATCCACATGTAAAACATTTTTTATCATCTATCATCTAAGAACTTGGCATCAGTGATAAGCACTATTAATGACAAGAGAAATATTGCCATTATTGCCATATGAATTTTGTAGTTAGCACATGGGCATAAACAAAGACATTGGGTTATCTTTTTAGGTGGTGAAATATGAAACTGTGAATATATATGTATATTCATTTCGTTCTTATTCATATATTCATAATGTATGAATAGGAATAAAATATATATGTGTATATATACATGTATATGTGTATATATATATGCGTGTATATGTATATATATGCGTGTATATGTACATATATATAGGGAGAGAGAGAAAGAGAGACAGAGAGAGAGAGAATAGTTTAAAAACTATTTTAAAGCCAAACAACTTCAAGCCATATTTGGTTTAAAGGATTATCTTCTTGCAAAGCAAACATTTCTTTGATTCTTAGTCAAGCTGTGAGCAGGTAGAAGGCTGCCCGAAGCCAGTTTGATAAGTGGTATTAACCTTAGAGTTTGGAGGGGCAGAGAGTGGTGGACGTGGGGCTTCTGTGCTAGTTTTGCGGCGCGTGTGTTATAATTCAGCACCGCCTGGAGCATGAAAACAATATTGGCAACAGCAGGGGAGGCCTGCCAGCTGTTGGGTCATTTCCGTAACTGTCCATTAGCTTGGACGCTCTGACTGGGACACCTGTGGACACAAAGCACACTGCTGAATGCTCATTACAGAGCCACAGCGCATACAGTTCACCTCAGAGCTGACTTTGAGTCTGCAGAAAATCAAGCCAGAAGTTCTAACACAGAGGGCTCCCCCAATCCCAGCTTGCTCTGCGAGGTGAATAACCATCACACTCAGACCTCTAAAGAGGAATAACAAGGTCTCCTGTGGGGTAGGTTGGCAATGAGCTGCAGGGCCCGAGAGGCCAGAGCGCTGGTTTGTGTAAGGCTGCTGCTGTTAGGAATGAAATTCAATTGACAAGCGAATGTCAGAAAATCAAGAGAAAACGGATGATGCAAACTTGGGGAAAACCCCACGATGTTATAAAAGTTTACTTACTTTTCTCTATTCGGTGTCCAGCGTCATATTTTTTTTCTACAGTACTCCTGATTCATGTTTTAGCTCTCTTTCTCTTATCTAAACACTTTCCAGAAGTTTTTCCCCTTTTTAAAAAATCTCTCCCAGCCATAGCTTTAAGTTGTATATGGAGTAAAAGTGTTCATAATCTTATAATAAATATATATTTATTAATGCAAGGGCCAGGTATTAATCTCTAAGAGGAAAATAGCAGACTAGAATAGTTAGAAAACACAGTTTGCGTTTTAAATTGGACACTAAAATGTTCTGCTTTAAAAAGAGATTTTAGACCCCACGTGTGGCTTTTATTTTTCCTGTCAGGTGAGTGAGGAGCGAGTGTGAGCGTGGCGAAAGGGCCGTGTGTGCGTGTGTGGGTGAATTATGATGATAGATGAATAGGAAAGAAATAATAAGACTATTTTATTCACCCATGGCATAAAATAATAATAATGAATAATAATAATAAATTGAGGATGCTCAGTGGTTGTCATTTAGATATGAATGCACGTGTTTGTATTTTCCAGGCACATATCGAGCATACGTATATATGTGTGCAAGGGAATTTCAGAGCTAGAAAAAGGGAGGGGTTTGTTTTCTGCCTTTTAGAATGTCGTGGGAACTCGTCCATGTGGATTCTTAATTCGTGGACTGTGTACCCGGGGGGGTATCAAAGAGGGCAGTAGTATTGAGTATGGCTTGAAACAGTGACCTAGGCCATCTGAACATTCCCTCTGACCCTTTGATGTCACTTAAACCCTAACCTCAATGTAGAAAAATATAGAGTCAGTGAGTCCTAGCGGAGCTGTGAGAGGCTGGAGACCACGCAGCAGGCGCTGCCCACATCAGCAAGATAACCCAGGCCTTGCGCCCAGCCTCCGAGTCCTGAGGTCTTGGCAGTTTGTCTTTCTCTTCCGGGCAGGTTTGAATACCTTTTGTGGATGCCCAGAAACAGTCTGAGATCTCAGTCAGATTCTGATAAAATGGAAAACAAAACCCTACAGGGGAGAAATCCTGAGCTTTCGGTGATTACAGAGGAAGCTGAACAGCCAGAAAAGGAGCTATGAGCTCTGTGAGGAGAGCTGCCGTCTCAGTGAAATGACAGAGATGTTTGCTTTCAGTCCCTGGGAGAGCTTTGCTTCAATGTCAAGTTTTAAGGAAATAACTCAAAAAAGAACTCTCAGGGCTTCCCTGGTGGCACAGTGGTTGAGAGTCCGCCTGCCGATGCAGGGGACACGGGTTCGCGCCCCGGTCCGGGAGGATCCCACGTGCCGCGGAGCGGCTGGGCCCGTGAGCCATAGACGCTGAGCCTGCGCGTCCGGAGCCTGTGCTCCGCGGCGGGAGAGGCCACGGCAGAGGGAGGCCCGCGTACCGCAAAAAACAAAACAAAACAAAACAAAACAAAAAACCTCTCAGGTTATGGGTATTCAGGTCATGCCCTCTAGAAACTTAAGCTTCCTGAGAGGAAATGGAAGGGAGAAAAAGCTAACCTTTGCAATAGCTAACGTTTTTTGAGCTGGGATCTCTGATAAATCCTTTATGTAAATGACTTCGATTAATCCTTACAGTAATTCTATAAAGAATGGAAACTAATGAATCCCATTTTACAGATGAGAACACTGAGGCTGAGAGTTGTTAAGTAAAGCACAAGGTCTTTGGGTTAGTAGGCGAGATCTGAAAGCTAGTGTGTGTGTTACTCCAGAACTCACATAGCTTAGATATTAGTGGGGTGGACGGATATATAGAGAAATAGATAGGTGGGTAGATAGATAGGGGGATTAGAAGCTTCTCCCTTTAGTAAGGTAAAAGAGAAAGACAGTGACACTAGTCACTAAAATGCCAGAGAACAGAGAAACTTGGCTGCTGATGGAGGGGAAGTTAATTCTATGTATTGAGGGCTATGCTTACTGCTTTCAAATACCTTATTTCACTTGAAGGGTTTATTATCCCATTTTGCAGATAAGGAAACCGAGGTCTTAGGAAGGTTAAGTAGATTTCTGAAAGTCGTCAGCCAAGTGACTAGCAAAGGCTGGATTTGAACTCTGGTTGTCTGACTCCAAAATCCATGCCGTTTATAAACTCACAGTGAATGAAATGAACGCCCTGAAAGATAAAGGAGACGAAGCAGTCCACTCAGAGGTGTCTGTGGATGCTGCTCACCACGTGTTCATTCAATCATAGCGCACATTTGTGAGCCAGGTCTCTGAAATGGAACACAGGTTAAATGAAACTTAGCGCTTCCCATTTGTTGTCTAAAAATTATGTATGATGAGCCCAAAATATAAAATATATGTAACACAAAATATATGTTATATTAAAATACATGTAACATGAAATATATGTAACATAAAATATAAGTATAAAATATATTTTTACAACAAAAAACATAAAAATATATGTCAAATATATAAAAGTTAATATTTAATGTGGAGCCACATGTGGTAAAACGCTGAATAAAAGAACCCGATGTAAAACAGATAGCTAGTGGGAAGCAGCCACATAGCACAGGGAGATCAGCTCGGTGCTTTGTGACCACGTAGACGGGTGGGATAGGGAGGGTGGGAGGGAGACGCAAGAGGGAGGGGATATGGGAATATACGTATATGTATAGCTGATTCACTTTGTTATACAGCAGAAACTAACACACTATTGTAAAGCAATTATACTCCAATAAAGATGTTAAAAAAAAAAAAAGGACTCATTTCTATGCTTTAAAGCCTCTGGAATTGCTGGAATTCCTAGCAGGGCCAGCATGGGAAATGTGAGGTGCCGAAATTCTTGGTCCATTTCAAACCTTCATCTCCAGTGGGCTCTCTGCACTAGACTGATTCTTGTGAAGAAAGGCTCAAGTCCATTTTATCCAGGAAATCTTCTTTAAACCTTCTGGCCAAGCTCAACATCCACTCCTTGAGCTACTAGGGTACTTACTCACGTCAGCCCTTATTCGCAGGTCCTGTGCCACTCAGTGTGTGTTGATGCATCTTCTTTCTGCAAAGACAGGAAGGGACTCTGCCTATCTTTTTAAATATAGCACAGTACCCTGCAAGCCATCACTGCTTACATATCGAGTGTTCTACATATAATTATTGTACTGTATTTAATTAAGGTATTCCCTCAGTAAGGCCCTATAAAATCCAGAGACAGAAAGAAAAGACACACATGGTTATCTGTTACTGCATTTGTTGGTGTGGGACAGGAACAGTTTGAAGTTTCTGGTGGATGGAAAGGAAGTCAGTGAAGTTTCAAGGCCTACAGGATTTCCCGAAGTTGAGACTCCTGCGTATGTGGTCAGGAGTTTTGGGCCACCAGGATTGCCGCATTGGGGCCCTCTGGGTACTATTCCTCTCGTACTATTTACCCACATTTTCACACCCACTGCTCTGTTAGAAAGTTTAAAGAAGAAAGTAGGATGCTGGAGGTACTTCGACGTTTATAAAATTCTTGATATTCAGACATATATGGTATTCTCCATAACCACATGGGAAGAAATCTAAAAATCACATTCTGATCCCTGAGCTGAGGATACCAGAGGCCAGGATGGCGAAAGCACTTCAGATCCGAAGGCCAGAACCAGGAGGACAGCGCCCGGAGCTGCATCCACATTCCCAGTCCTCTGCTCTCTCCCCACTCACTCAGGGCTTCTTTTCATCAAGCCTGACATCCTAAGTGATGGATTCGCTAACATAGTCTCCGAAAAGCTCTAGGGGACTGATGTGATTTCTGATTAAGATTGCCATGCATGTGTGGAAATAAGAAAGAGAGAGAGGGAGACAGAGAGAGAGAGAGACCACCAACCTGAGAGGAACCCCACGTCCAAAAGAGAGGCGGGCTTGGTGACAGACAAAGCAGTTAATTGTGAGCAGTTCCACTAAGGGGCCTGGGAAACTTGTGCCCAGAGGGGCGGCTGTGACCCATTTGGCACACAGGCAGTGCTGGCCTTGCAGATTCTAACATCCTCCATGGCCACACACCTGGGTTACCTCATGAGCGCAGCCGTGTTCTTAGAGATTTACAGTGTTTACCAAATCTGGCAGCTGGCTAATTTGTAGGAAAGGTGATGCTTTGGGAACCCACTCTGAGACCCCATGCCCCCCCATAGGGCTTTAGTTCCCCTGCTCATTGTTCTTGATGAATTGCCAGCCAGTTTCTACAGCAAAGTGCTTTCCACTCTCTTTTGGGCCCTCTTGATCCTTTGGTATCTGCCATTGGTCATTTTGGAAATCAGCTCCCTCCTGTTTGAAAGACGTGAGACCTCTCTTGTTAACGTGAGGTGACCTTGGCCTGTCGTTATAAAGTTTTCTTCCATGCGGTCGCTTGACATATGTAGTTATGGAAAGTGCCTCACTCTGAATTTCTCAGGAACGTGACTTGTTTGTCCTCCCAAGGGATTTTCTTATGTTATTTGAGTTCCCTCCTTCCTACGAAGGGCCCTCTGGATGGAAACTCCAGGGGTGGAAATGAAAGCAGAGGGTAAGCTCCTTGCTCCCAGGGTGCACAGTGAGTGAGTGGGGAGACTGAGATGTGAGCCCAGGCAGTCTGAGTTCAGCGCCTCGACAATTTTAATTTCTGCCGAGTCTCCAGTGATATGATGCTGCTGGTCAGAGACTGCAGTTTAAGAACAAGGTACGTTAGACGTGAAGAATCTCAGAGTCAGGTACCTTTAGAATAAGAAGGATCTTGAGAGATTATCCTATTGAGAGGTTTACTGACTGTTTCAGTAGAGCCTTAGGGCCCTGAAGAGGTACCTCAGGGTGGATACAAGTGGGCAAAGGGGAGGTCCCCCAGTTGGGTACAAAATATAATCAGAGCAGCTTATTTTTATATGTTTTCTATATTAGAGTTTTATACATGGTTTTATGTGATAAGAGGTTTTTGCTACTCAGAACAAAAGTGGAACTAAACTACCAATCTAGTCCAATATTTTCTTTTCAGTATGCAAATGCAGAAACAAAGGCAGAGACTTACTTAAGATCACAGAACGGCATAACTAGGTCTTTCTGGTACGTCATGCTACCTCTCACACTATACAGTTGAGCTGCACATTTGTGCCAGACTCTTGTCTCTCAGCTCCAAACCTACCCTTCTACAGTCTACCCCGTGGTGCTGGAGTCGCGACCCTGCAGACACATTTCTGTTTTGCTTGTTGGCTCCAGGTTAGGCTGTCAGTAATGAGTATTAGAGAGAAATTCAGAGTAACTCAGCGGTTTAAGTGTCTGGGTTTTGTCTGAGTCCAGCTAGATCTCTCCTTTTCAAATATCAGGAACTCTACTTCCCAATGTCCTGACTTGAACATTAGAGACCTGGTGAAGTTGTGACTTCAACATAGTTTGTAATTCTGTAACACACACCATTAAATGTTGTGTTTGATTTTCAGAGATGTCAGCCCAGAGGTTACAAGAGATAAGAGATTCTTTTAGGGCTGCCACATAACTTCTCTTTTGTGATTTGTGATTGGTAAGAATTTAGACTTGAGCTTGCCACTTCTTTCTCTAATCACTGCAGAGTACTCAGAAGAATCCAGCCCACACCACGGTCCTCACAGTTATCATGGCTGCCACAGTGGTCAAGAACATCAGCCATCTGGGCTCTCAAGGCACTTTCTTCAGTAGGCACTTTATCACACTCAACCACAGGTGTTCATTTGATTAACTGTGATGCCGTTGCACTGCATAATTATTAGCATCCTATTTTCCATTGACATGGAGTTGGTGGTGTCCTTAGGTTTGAACACAGTGATGGAACCCATCACTGTGTTCAAACTTAAGGACACACCAAACCAATTCCTAAATACCATCTATGAGGCTCTGATTCCCTGTTTCATACCTGTCAATCTCTGTATCAATCAGGACCAGCCATGAGAAAAACCACACTGATTATTTTAACAGAGAGAATGAATATAAATATTGGTTAACTATATATAAAGTTATTAACTAGGTAACTGCAAATAAAACACTAAGGAATCATGAAGTACCCCAAAGCAGCATATAGAAGGATGGGTTTGGACCTAAGAGAACATAAAAATAGGTATAATGTAAACTGCACATTCATGTATATATAATTTTCCTTGACTTCTAAGCCTATCAAATCTCCTGAGACTGAGTCTGTATTCTTATAGCACTTTTTACTTACTTCTACAATGCCATCTTTGCATTGTGCTACTAATATCTCTATACATGTGTGTCTTCTGTTCACAGTAGATTCCTCAATGGTGACTCTCATCTCTGCTATATGCCCTAAAACATGGAACAAAGTAGGTCAATAAATATAGAAGAGAATAAAAAGTCATGATAATGCTGAACCTGCTTTAATTAATAGAGTACTCAGAGTAGACCCTATTCTAGAGAGCGGGCCTGTCTTGGGATTCTATCTTTAAGGTCTCATATAGCCTTCTGAAAATTTTGGCTCTGTTGTATAGCTTAATGCTCTGCTTAAATGACTCCAAAGTAGATACGTTCTTCTGCCTTCCTAATGTGATTTCTCAGCAGCTAAGTTAAAGAGGCTGAATAATAAACCTACATCTATGCCAGTCCAGTAAGACTGTGCATGGTGAGCACCCAATGCTAAGAAGAGGCTATGTTCCAAGAGGATATGAGTTCTTGTTGGGTTCCTAAGTGGATTAAATGAAGCTTCTCAATCCAAACATATAGGATATCTGAGGTACACCAGATTTCAGTCTTTTTGGAGATAGAGGCAAGATTTATACTTGCCTTGTAAATTTTCAGAATAGTTCTTGCGTGTGAATTGAAATAAAAAATTTTAGTGAGAGTTTATTTCATCCTTTGACAGTTATGGAAGGGTTGGCTGAGAGCAGAATTTGACAAGGGAAAGAGTGAGTTTAGGTCAGTTTTGTTTTTGTTTTTGTTTTTGTTTTGTAGTTGCAAACAACAAAATCCCATCTGGGTAGTTTAAGCAGTGAGAGATTGATTAAGGGGTAGAGATAGTTTCCACAATTATTGAGAGAGCTGAAGAAATAGATTCTAGGCTGAACTCCTGGGAATGACTCTTAAAAACACACTGCAGAGCTGGGTCACTATAGGAGTTGCTGCCTTCGCCATAATCAAAAAGCTAAGATTCAGGAAGCTGCTACGCAGGAATCACACCATTTCTGTCACAAACAGGAAGGAAGGGAATCAGGACATCTGGCTAAACCACTGGGCAAATAACAGAGCTACTGTCTCCAGAATCAAGTTGTCCTGCCATAATCCTCACCCACAAACCAGATACCACACCCTTTACCTTTGTCCCCTCATGACTTAATTCCCAAAGTCTCTTATGAGTGCATTGGACTGGCAATTCCCTAAACCACTTGCAAAACAGCTCTAAGATGGGCTGGGAAATATAATTATATGGAAATATAATTACTCTTTCTGCTTTTTGCTTTTCATTTTCTACTTCTTGGAAGAGGGTTGGGGTGGGTGTGGAATAAGACAACACGTGATGTGGACTGGGAGAGAGACAAGTCAGATGACTCTTGAAGAAGTCTGTTTGGAGACCTAAGTGGGGAGTGAGGGTGACCAGGAGCATTATTGGCTTCAGCAGGATGAGGGAGGGATGGGTAACCGAAAGGGAGAAAAGGAGAGAGTGTTACTAAAATACCTGTGGTAAAATACCTAGAAGCATTTTGTAACAATATCATAGTATAAGTAACATGTACCATAGTATAAAATTATTTCAGCCTTTTTATTATGCTCAATCTTTGATTTTTCATTTGATTCTCAGAACAATCTTGTGAAGTAGGTAAAAAGAAAGTGAATTAGTTTTAATATCAACTAATTCCTTTACTCCATAATTTATGTTTTACACATTTGTTTTACAGTAAGTTAGAGTACGACTCTACTTAAAATTCAATATTTTAAAATTTTTATTAAAAAACAAATAGAAATTTCTAGCCCTCTTTTTACCTTACGTTTTTGTCTGCCCTTGGACCAGATTTAAAAAAATCTCCCCTGTGTTAACAGCTTCTATTTTTCATTAAATACGAGGGAGGGATGGGGAAGTAGTTAAAAAAATAAATAGCAACAATCTTTCAAAAGGTAGGTATTTAAACTGAATTTGAAAGCTGAGATAGAGCATGTCTCAGAAACTGTAGAGATTGCAGCTAAGCATCAGGCAAAGAAAGCAAATGGGCAGAACGAACCACCCAGACAAGATGTCAAGCCAGGCAAAGTTTATCTTCAAGCATCTTCCATTTCTCATTTCAGTAGGCATCACACTGTCTGGTTTCCTGTCCCATTTACCCTTCTCTCTTTCATTGGTAGAAAAGCAAGTAAAACGGTCCTAAGAAATGTACACTGCAGAGACTCCTCAAAGAGAAATGGATGGATTTATTTGTCTGCCTCATTGCTGCACACCCTAATTTATATTCATTTTTCACTGTAGAATGATTAAAACTGTATAATTTTAAAATTGGCTTTGAAAACTACTGGCACCAAAATAGACAATAATTAATATCCTGTCCTTCAAACCGGAAAATATGACACTTCTCCCAAGTTGCCAATGTCTGAGAGTTTTACTAGATTTCTTAGAGCTTCAGAATTGCCACCTGTATCTTAAAAACAGGTCTATCTACCTTTGTATGCCATGGCTAATGGATGATGTAAACCCATTTCCTCGGGCATCCCAACCACCCAGTTCACAGAGAAAGTGTACCCAACTTACCGTCTTTGCTTTCAGATCCATTTCAATGTCTATTTTAGATCCCATCCTCTTTATCTTTCAGTCGCAACTTCATTGGGCCATTTGAATTAACAGAAAAAGTCATCCTCTCAGGTTTAGGGGTAACAATTTCCACTTGAGCCTGTTAGGTGGCAAAATATCAATCTCAGACAATTCAGGGTAATCCAGTAAATTTAGAGTTAACCAGTTGATTCAAACCTTCTTGTTCTTCCCTAATCTCTATAGTTCCTAGAATAGTGTCTCAGTTCCATGGAACTTGGGGAATGTCCTAGAGAGAGATGGCGAGATGGAGTTTGGGTCAGGAGCATCTATCCTTGGTCATTCTGTTTTCTGCAAAGATTTTAATCTTCTCTTATCTTAGGATATAAACTGTGATCATGACCAGATCACCCCAGTGAAGTCCCTTTTGTGATATCTTTAACCAAAATTTGCCTTACCAAGCTCTGAACCCCAAACTCAGCAGCAGTTTGGCATAACCTACCATGAAAAGGAAATAAGGCAGATGGTTAATCCTTCTAGTGGTTTCAACAGGTTTTGGTCAATTGATCTGAGAATCTGATCACCACTGGTAGGATGTATGACTGTACATAAGAATGTATGTATTTCTATGAAGTAATGATGTGAAATAGAAGAATTAGTTCTGTGCTGATTTTTTTTTTCCTACTGGTAAATCCAGTTGCCCTATATCCCTTCTTCATTTGAGTTGCTAGACAAAACCATAATGCAACCCTCAAGAGAGAACGCATATAGCAGATGATAGGAAAAGAGAAAAAAATTTATGACTTCTGAATAGTAATCAATTTTGGGGCCTCCAAAGCCATGCGGGACTCAGGGGATAAAGGTTATAATGATAAACAATGAATGGGTTCAGTAAGAGATGGTTTTTCCTCCCCCTGGACTAAAGATTTTACAGGCTGTAAGAAAAGCAAGTCAGAGGGAGTAGGATTGCTAAGATCTAAGTATGTCCTCAGTAGGGATTTTGTAACTCTTCCCTTTGGGAAAAGAGGACAGAAAACATAATCCTAGATAGCTTAGAGGTTCCACGAACAGGTGAAGCTGTTTCTCACTTGTGAAGAACAGAGCAAATCTTACATATATACATATATTAAGTATATATACATTTTATATTGTGTTTGTTTGTATTCAAATAAGAGAAACTTTTAGTAGAATCAGGATGTGACATGATAGAAAGACCATTGGCTTAGGTATCCTAAAATATGGGTCCTGGTTTCAGCTCCACCACAGTCATATAATGATTACATGATTTTGAGCAAGACATTTCATCTCATCTCTCTTACCCTCTTACCTCTGAAAACTAAAAGGAGAAAGACCAGATGGCCTCAATAATCTGTTTCATCTCTGGATAACTACGATTTTGACAATTTACGCCTGCATGTTTAGTCTGAGTTCTTAATCAGGCAAGAGTGAATTTTAATGCATTGGTCTGGTCAGAAATAAAAATTATAAAAAATGGATTGTTTGAAAAGAAAAATCAGTATGAGCAAGTCAGCTCTCCATCCAGTTAGAGGCATTCTTTAAAATATTTAAGTGGCCTTTCCATTCATACATTTATGTAATGATTTATTCTAACAGACATATATTGAGTAATTTCCAGGTACCAGGTTTGGGAATCCTGGTACCTTTCCTGTCCTGCCCTAAAAAGGAACTTACATTGTCAGGAATTAAATAGCTCTCAGATGCTGTACTTCAGTGGATCCAGCAGGATGCAGTATCAGTGAGTTGGGACAGGAAAAGGAATGAACTTTCATGGAAGCTAAGACTAACCATAGGGAAATGTCAACATCCACCAAAGCCCAAACTTTAACTCTTATGTTCAAAGTAACTGACATGTCCACCACTGATAGCTGGTGAAGTTTAGCTGTTCCTCTGAGTATTGACTACTTGTGGCATGTGTGACATTTGCCACTAGCAAATGGTGCTAGTGTACATCAATCCAGTTATTTTCATATGAGGAGTCTGAAGCCTTGAAAAGTGAAGTGATTGTCCAAGATTGCGTGTTCGCAAGTGGTAAAGCCAGAACTAAACGTCTAGATCTCTGTTTCTTACTGCTATGATTTTTCCCACCTTATTTAGCTCGGCTACTTGAACAATGGCTTTTTATCATGGCATCCTAACACAAATGTGATCTTCCTAAAACAAAAGTCAGCTATTATTTTGAGGATGAATTTAGATATCTGAACATCTCAGGAGTTGTCACATTTAGCGATGCAAAGTGAAGTACATACTAGCAAGGAGGTAAATAAATTCAGAGTACATTTCCAAATCTGCTGGAAGATGAAAACTCAGCTATTTTTGTTATCCTTGGTCCAGATTTTTCTGTTTCTATAAAAAAATTGTGAGTTAAGCTGTATAACCGTTGGTTTTGGCATTTTTTCAAAGGGTTTCTTTCATTTTGCAGAAGACCTCATTTATTCCTAGCTCTCCCTGCTCCCAGGGGGTTGGAAACTCAGCCAGGGCATCTGATTTATATAATTAGCCTTTCGTGAGTATGGATGGCCTCTCACTCCAGCATGAAGTGAGGTGAATTTGAGGAGAAACACTCTTCCTTTATCCTCCTCCTTACCCTCCCTCCCACTCTAGTACTCATTTGTTACCCGAATTACCAGGGAAAGCAATGATTCTACAATCCATTTTGATCTCACCCCATCAGAGCTTTCAGCCAGAAAGACTTAGAAGCCATCAATTTCATAATAATGAGTGTATAATGATGGTCTCCTTGGTATTGCTCTCACCCAAATCCCCATTTAGAGACGGTGACTGGAAGGACAAAGGCTAGTGTTTCAGGAAGGGCAGATTTAGGGTAGATCAGCCATGGAAATCAGCATTGGCTCACATGTCCAGGACCTAATGAGAATCTGGCAGAGGCCCAAAAGGAGCTGAATCCACTCGGCCTCTGCATTCTAGTCCCCATTTCAGGGCTTTTCATGAGAAGCTGTAGAATTGTAAAGGAGGAGGTAAGGGAGCCATGCAGGGAGGGGGTCTTCACAAGAGTATTAGCTGCAGGCTAGTCTCTGTCTTGCTTAGAACACTGACAATCGAGCCTCTGATTGTTTCTTCTATGAGAGATTCTTCCACACTTATCTCTAGTCTTATTTTGTGTGAGATGTTCAAGGGCCTTGCCCTTGACAGTGGTAAGTATGTACGTTTGAAGTTCACGAGATTTCCACTCAGTGATTTGAGCTCGCGTGAATTTGCCAGTGTTACTATCGGCCTCATCTTTATTCTTCCCCAATCACAATACATCACCTCCTTCAAGCATATCCTTATGCTCAAAACCTAAGTGCTAGAAAACGTGGATGGTCAGAAAAGTATCATTGACAGATGGAAAAACTAGGGAACATGCAACAGTTATTTAGGACTAATGCCAAATTTTCTGGGAAAATGGTTTTAGATTTCTATTTGAAAGTAGCTGGAATATGTCAGCAAGTAGGGGACTTTGCTTCCTGCAAATACAATTCTTATCAAGCTACAGGGGTGCAGGTGATGTCCCATTGGTGGGAGAGAAATGGATCACAAGGTGGCAGAAACATTTTCTTGCCCTAACTTTTTTTTATCTGGATGCATGTGGCGGTCCCTTGGATCCACATAAAATGAAAACTTCTTACTTTGGACTGCTAATATCAGAGATGGCACTCATGGAAAAAACCAAACAGGTGTTCAGATAGATGATTAATAAATTATTAAATGTTTACATCTTGTGAGGGAGGAGGAAATGTGGTGAATGCTGCAGAATCATTGAACTCTATCTAGTTTTGATCTGAATTTAATGCTGTTTTTTCTTCACAGCTAACATTCTTAGATTGAGAGGAAATACTCTTTGTTTTCTGGCCTCTGTGCTGTTACCACGTTGGTTGACTGTGAGGCCATTGGCCAGTTGGAGTTGGGCCACTTTCTTAGGTTGCAGTTTGATCTTGGGGACGTCAGATTGCTCAGCCAAGATAGTTGAAATAAAGATTGACTCTATGTGTAACAAATAATATATCTGCTGTCACTTGCTTTCTGACACATAAAAACATTTCCTCTGGATGAGTGTAGATTTTAGGGTCTCAGTTCTCAACTCTGTGAGCAGATGTCCCAGCTGCTGTATCTCCCGGCTCCCAACGGTGCCATCAAGATGTTTAAAGAAAGAACAATCCCGGAGGCTCAGGCCTTCTCCCTTTGGTTCTCCTTTAGCTGCATTCTTATTTTAAGAAGGTGTGACACAAGTAAAAGGCGTTCATTTTTTTTTTTTAATAAATTTATTTATTTACTTTTGGCTGCGTTGGGTCTTTGTTGCTGTGCGTGGACTTTCTCTAGTTGTGGCGAGCAGGGGCTACCCTTCGTTGCAGTGTGCGGGCTTCTCACTGTGGCTTCTTTTGTTGCGGAGCACGGGCTCTAGGTGCACAGGCTTCAGTAGTTGTGGCACGTGGGCTCAGTGGTTGTGGCTCGCGGGCTCTAGAGCACAGACTCAGTACTCGTGGCGCTTGGGCTTAATTGTTCGCGGCATGTGGGATCTTCCTGGACCAGGGCTCGAACCCGTGTCCTCTGCATTGGCAGGCGGATTCTTAACCACTGCGCCACCAGGGAAGGCCCTAGGCATTCATTTTTGAAACAGTTGGCCCCTTAGAGCTAACTCGATTTGGGAAATGTGCAGTGCTGCTTTTCAGCCCCTGGGTTTTTATTTTCGTGAACTCACAACTTGCCCTCCATACCAGCTCCTTACTCCTCCCCTTTTCTTTCCTGGCAGTCCTCCTCTTTTGCCCTCTCTGCTTCTTAGCTTGCTTTTCAGCCAGTAGGGCTTTCTTCTTCATCTCCTGCTTATTGATGAATGACTTTCATTCATCTTTCTCTCTCTCTCTCTTTTCTGGGGGGGGCAGTGAAGGGGAGTGGGGTGGTCTATGAATAGCTATAGGCTCTGCCTGCTCCCATTTTTCCACTTGACTACTCAGTTCCATGGAGACAGAAAATGGAGGGGAGCAGCAGGGTAGGAGGCACCAGGGTCGGAGGTCAAGAGTGGCCACCTTTTGAATTAAAGCTTCTGATTTCCACTGGGGATAACATATTGTCGCCCAAAGTAACTGTGCAAGTACTTGACTGTCAGAAGGCTCAAAGCAAAGGGAGAGAGGAGAAAAAAGGGGGGAAGATCAGAGAGAAGGGGAGGAATGCAAACCCTGGGGTCAGTGAACATGATTTGCAGTGTTTTTTGAGATCTTGTTTCGTGACTCCACGCAAGGGCCATTATGCTTTGTATCATTCTCTGTATGTTCTCAAGGGGTGGACCTGGAATATATTGTGCAGCCTGTATACGGATTACAGCCTTCCTACCTTGTAGACAACTTTATTTAAAACTATTTAACTAGGTGGCAAACTATTGTGCAGCATCAAAGCTTTTTTGGTGGGAGAGGGGTAATGCTACATGTTAAATTTATTCTTACTTCCTAGAGACTTTGCAAGACTTTGCATTCAACAGGCCCTTTGTTGGCCCTATTGGGCATTACATATGCCCTTAATATCTGTTTTAGTTTCTTAGTGACTGCCTCCTGGGTAAACTGCAAGAAATTCTACAGATGTAGATCAGTGAGTGATATTTGCTTGGTATTTCACTCATATGTGCTGCTTTAACAACCCCAAATATAATTGTGATGAGGAATGGATTAACAACAGGATGAAATTGTAATTTTCCCACTGAATTTTTAAGGGCTGGGTCTCCATTCTATTCATTTCATCTTTATGCACATAGCACTAACCTCAGCAGTATTCAGTAATTGTGTATGGAAAGAATGAATGTTAAACAAGGGTAATTTAAGAATTTTTTGTCATCTTAAGTACTTTTTACATGCTAGGCTATTACTTGGTTTATATCAAATGATCCTAATACAAATTGGGAGTCAGCCTAAGAGAAGTTTTCATGCGATTAGGCTTTACTTTTGTCTGGGGAAAGGCTTTCATTCTAATAATACAATAATAATCAGATGGAATCCTCAAAATAGAACCATTCAACCTGAGTCTACAATAAAATAAAAGGATGTCCATAGCACAGTCATTTTAAAGTCTGGCAACTCATCAGAATCACTTGGGAAACTTTAAAATTCATCCTGGGCTTCATAACTGATGATTCCGGTGTGCGACTTGTTTCATAAACTACTATCATAGTGCAGGGAAAGTAAAGAAGGAATAAGTTGTGCAAATAAACTCTTCAATCTGAAGCACTTAGTAGAATTCAGAGCCATATACAACAAAATTCCATTATAAAAACAACAAAAAAATACAAAGAGAGTGTTATGAAACAAAGCTATTTCCATGTCTCATGCAGCTGGCCCATAGAAACAGTGCCTTATTGATATGATTACAATAAATACTATACAATGAATAAACAGGAACATCAAGTGCTTTCTCTCTGAAGCCATATAAGTAATAGCTATTGTTTCATGAAGGAACTAAATTGCGTACAGTTTACATTGAGAGTGGGGAGAGCAGAGCAGAACTGATATACTTTTTGAGTTATTTTGAGATATTTATGCAACTGTGCCCTACCATTAAATAGCACGTGCTATATACTCCAACCACTTATCAAGAAAATAAAATGAGATAATTCAAGTGGAAATGGCTTAAAATTATAAAAGCACCAAGTAAGTGTAAGCTGGAGTCCACTATTACATTCTGCCTAGCAAAATTTCATGTCAATGACGGCAACCACAATATTGAATACCTTGTGAAATTCCTTATCAAAAATGTTAACCTGGAGCTCATACCCAGAAGTGATTTGAGGGAGAGTGTGCTGATGGTCCATAAAACTTCTTGTGATGTTTGGCATTGTTGCTGGTAAATTCAACTTCCTTCATCCATTTGTGATTTCCGTTCTTCTTTGCTTTATCTAGTCTATTCTGAATTTTTTTTTTCACTGAATTTCACCTGATGGCCAGAACTGTCTATTTTCATTTTAAAAGCAACCAAATTCTTCTTTTTACATTAGTTAAATATTGTGTTACAATACCAACAACATTTGGGCCGTTGGGTAACTAAGGGCCAGCAGACATAGTATGTGGCCTCTGCTTTGTTTCTTGCTAGCTGTGTCAAACTTCTTCATGGCATTTAGCTTCTCTGAGGACTAGGTTTCACCTCTGGAGTATGGGGATAATACAGATTGCCCCGCTTGCTTCACAAAATGGTTGGGATCAAATAAGAAAATCTGCACAATATTCTAAGTAAATCATAAATTACTGAATAAAGGTAGGGACCTTTTAGGCTTTACTTTCTTTATTATATTGACTTCCCTTAAAAAAATTTTTTTTTTAGTTTTTTAATTTTTTGGCTGCACTGCACAGCATGTGGGATCTTAGTTCCCTGACCAGGGATGGAACCCGAGCCCCCTGCAGTGGAAGCGCGGAGTCTTAACCGCCGGACCACCAGGGAAGTCCCTGTACTGACTTCTCTTAAATCTCTGTATAATTTTTATTTTACACAAAAATAATTTTTATAATATTTACTTCTAAAAAGAATGCCTTTAAGATGTGTTATTTGAAAACCCAAGAAATAACAAAAACAAGACATTACTAGAACTTTTAAGGGACATATATTAACGTTGTGATTCTTATCCTGGAATTTTGACGACCAAGAGTAAAGCATTCTGGGTTACCTCTGCTTTGTTAGGTCTTGATCTTCAAATGTTAAGATATATTTTAAAATTACAATATAAAGTAAAAAACATGTAGCGTTCAAAGAAAAAGAAAATGGTTTTCATGTTTGCTTGTTTTAATCTGAGTTCCCAGAATTCTGCTTATTCCGCACCTGTTAGGGAGCTCATTGGTACTTTTCCATGAGAATCCAAAATTTAAACTTCTGTTACACATGGTGTTCTGCACTGAGTAGGCATGTTATACATTTCTGTTGACTTTATATACATAAGCCTCAGCCATTCTTGGCCTCCTTCAGAGAAACTCGGGACACTTCTATTTATTACTTATCTGAATTGACCAAGAGGCTCATTCTTCCTCCCTCTTTTTAAGCATCCAGTCCAATCGTTATGTGAGCTGGTTCACCTCCAGTACTGTGACAACCGTCACTGCTCTCTCTCCTGGTGGATTTGTGGACATTTATAGTGAAGGTCCTGTAAACAGCCTGCCGCATCCCCCGTCTTCAGTGTTTTTTATACCACCCATGGGTTCCTCACTATAACTTAGGGCTCTCCCCTTCCTGCTTTCTTTACCATGTCAGTCTTTAACGGCAGGAGTGCTTTACTTTCACATGTCAACTCTATTTCCCAAATTGCCGTGGTTCATTTCTCTCTCTGACGCATTTTGCAAATCTTTAGGGTATTGTTTAGGAAACCCTAGTTATATAAGGGTGTTGATTGCAGAAGCCACGTTTTTAGCATATACAGTACAAGATCTTTTACATTTTCTCTCTCTAGAACCTCAGCCTGTCTCCTTTGCAAATATCCAAAACATCCTTGAAGAGCCTATTTCCACAATATTAAAAATGGGGAACAAGTGAGAATTCAGTTTAAGGTACAGGTGGAAGGATTAAATTATAAAAGGGCTAATCCCTAACAACATGGCAGGAATAGGTTAGACCAACTTTGTACTATATTCAGCGTAGGATTTTGGAAATGGAACATTTAGCTGGGCAAAGTCGTGCTCAGGAATTGGAGTTATGATCCCTTGGGGTTGAACTGATGAATTCAGGGAAAAAGAAAGCCCCGTGAAGATAATCTGAGACGCAGAGAAGACCTGCCTTCGTGCTCTCACTGCAGCACCTTCTCCAAAGCCCCACAGTCCTTCCTGATTAGTCAGGAGACCCACTGTGGCGAGCAGGCCTGCCAGGCCCTAGTGTCTCCTTGTCTCTGCCATCAGAGCATCTAATGCTGATGCCTGCTCATCCCTTCCAGGGTCCACCAGGCTTTACTGTCTCGGAAACACCTTCCCTGACTTACCCCAGTTCCCAAGAAGAGTAAGATCCTTGCTTGTCTGTTTCCATAATGCTCTGATATCCTCTCTATCATTGCTGGC
Source organism: Physeter macrocephalus (assembly GCF_002837175.3). Classification (NCBI taxonomy): domain Eukaryota; kingdom Metazoa; phylum Chordata; class Mammalia; order Artiodactyla; family Physeteridae; genus Physeter; species Physeter macrocephalus. The sequence goes on from NC_041218.1 coordinate 16,582,228, forward strand.
TTATTTGTCAGTTTCTTCTATCAGGTTGTGGTCTCCTTGAGGGCAGGTACCATGCTGTGTTTTGCTCTCAGTCTCTGTTCTCTAGCACCATAGCCAATACCTACAAAATGCTTAATAAATATTAATGAAAATAAATGCATGAAGACAGAAGGGAAAAATTGTTGAGCACATTTAAAATAGCTGATGCATTTTTATGTTTCTCAAATTATCCTGCTGGGATCAACCACCTCTGCCTTAGGTCCTGTGGCCACCCTGATGGTCACAAAGTTCTAAGTCAAATGGCATAAAAGATATAAAAGTGTTTAAATAGTGAATTTTAATGCAATACTAATGTTCATTCTATCTATCTATCTATCTATCTATCTATCTATCTATCTATCTATCTATCATCTATCAAGAAAGAAAGAGGATTCAAATTTTAAAGAGAGAAGAGGTGACATCGCTACCTCGGAGGGGGATAGTCATCTCACGTAAGGCCTTCGGTCCACACTTTGCCTCCACTACAATGTTTAGGGTAAGAGGGCGTGGGTGCTCCATGAAAGGATTAACCCCGATGAAGGGGATTTTTGAGGCTTTGGCTCCTATGGTAGAATTTGGGGCTTCTCTGGCCTTTTAAGTAAAGAGTACCTTTTACTTGGGGCCCCCTATGATTTTAGGGTCAGGACAGGGTCTCTGGCAAAAGAGTCAGAAGTTTAGTTCTTTAGGGCTGATTCTCAAGCAGAGAAGTTAAAATTAGAAGGGTTGTGTTTCTTGATATCTATCCCTCTCACAAGGGCAGAAACAGGGATGAGGAGTCAGGGCAGATTTCCTGTCCAAGGTCAAAGGTTGTACATTTGATGGGAGTGTGTCTTTCATACCAGAGCATGATTTTTAGTTATATTAATGTCTGCCTCCTCTTTGGAGATGACTGCCCACCATATTTGGTGGTCTTATCAGGATGCTTCTTTTTGTCATGCGTGGTGCTATTCTGTGTCCCTCAGAGGCCTCTCCAAGGTGCAGGCCAAGATGCACTTTGCACTGGCTGGTACAGCACCTCCTAGTTAGCACCCTAGCTCTTTTCCTTATGACTTGATCTTTTTAAAACTCAGTATTCTCATTTGTACAGTGGGGTTAACCGTGATGGCTAGTGGGCTTATAGTGAAGAGTAATTGAGATAAGAGCATACAAAGCATTTAGTATTGTGCCCAGAACCAAAAAAGGAAAAAGAAAAACAACAACAACAATAACAATAAATAACAGTTAGTGTTAACTATTACAGGTAGAAGTAGTCCATTGTAGGCACTGGGATGCCTGAATAAAGTGACCCCCACGGGCTATCAAAGGTTGGACGTGAGGCTAGACATATTGTCCATGAATAGTATTCTGGCTGTGAATGCCCCCATCAAGTAGCATGGACCCATAGAGGAGGCATATAGGAAGGCTCAGTGCAATTTTGTATTAAATGCCAAGGGGCAGTGAACATTCTCTTTGCTCTTAGTACTTCATAAGACACCCTCTAGAGTTCTCCAATTGTTTCCCATTAGTCACAGGTTCACCAAGTCTCACCTGGAACTGATCCCACAATGAATCTGGAAAAGAGCAAGAGTTCTATATTGCCAGTGGCTCGGGGCTATTAACCAGGCCTGAAGCTGTGCCATTTCTCTAAATCCCTGGATGTATTACAGGTCTTGCTTCATTTCTTTTCTCACAAGCTAAGTTCTGGATAAGAAACCAAAACAGAGTTAGCTCTTTTGAAATTCCTGGCAGTGAACCCTAACCCCTGCAGAGAGGTGGTGCCCATGAGCAAAGTGGGTTGAAAGAGTTGGATGCTTCCTGCTATTCTGGGCAGGAAGGCAGGAAATAGTCCTGATTTACAATAATTATGGGCAACAGGGCCAGGAATAAAGCAGGGATTCTATGAAAACAAGCTGTGCTCAACACGGTATGCTGAGCCACCAAGAATATGCATAGAATCTTGACTGGGTCTCACTGTGTCTCAGTGGCCAGCCACCCAGTGGCCAGGTATTTATTAACATGAATTATAATAAGAGGTTGATAGCTCTTTAATTAGCAACATTTTTATGTTAAAACCTACAGAAGGAGCAGAAAATTTGAAAAAAAATTCACATTAAAGAATCTACCATATTAAATGACTAGCACACTTTTCTCTGTCTCATGTCTACTCAGACTCAGAAAGCTTTTGGATAGTTCAGATCAATATCTGGCTAAGTCAGGAAAAAGAAAATCTAAAGCATATTTACTCAGCTAATGAATAGAGTTTGGTATTAGTTCAATAAAAATTTAATCAAAATTTGGATTAACACAAATCTCAGGATTTTCAAAAACTCAAGATTAGAAACAATAATGTTTTTATACCTAAGAATTATTTTTCTGTATTTTTCAGGTTGCCCATGGGCCTATTTCTTGTTCATTCTTGCCCTTAATCCTTGATTTAGGTATTTCATGTTGAACGTCTGTAGAATAGCTGCTTGTAAGAGTTCTTTGCGGCCTGCAGTGTAAGCTACCTGTCATGTGGAGAATGGGAAACAGATGCAGAGCAAACTTGTGACAGGAAAGCGGGATGGACAGGAAACAGACACTTCCCCATCCCAGCCCACCATAGGAAAGCTTCTAGTCACCCAGTATCCTTTTGATTTAACTTATCAGCTCTTTGGGATATGTTCTATTCGTCCCTTCAATTCCCCTCTCCAGTATTTTCTATTCTGGTCCGAATACCAGCAGACTGAACTTTCTAGGAAACATCAGCAGATTCCTTTGCCGTCTGGCTTTTGGTTGGCTTTGCTCAGTGAAGGCACAGTCAGGAGATCAGAAAGGAGGAAAAAAGGGGTCTAGGCTGTTTCCTGCGTTTGCAGAGGTTGGTCCTCTTCGGCTGTGGTCTCCTACAGTTTGAGCTTTCTTGAGGTTCTGACAAGGATGCCTTCCACTTTCCACCTCAGATGGAAAGGGGGTGACACCTTCTTTTTGCTCACCTCAGGAGGTTTCAACACCTCCCCTTGGTTTCACTTAACTCCTCTCACATCATTGTAAATAATGCAGTCATTACACTCTCCTCAGTGAATGCATGGTGAGCGTGCCATCTGCTTTCTGTGAGTCCCCTCTCTGTGCCACTACATGAAACCTCCATTCCATTCAGACGGGTTTACTCACTGTATCTTAAACATCCTCTGTAGCTTTTCCACCTCCATGTGGGTGAAGTCCCATGCCCCTTCATACCACAAAATCAAACTTAAGCCAAACTTAACCATGCTCACCTGACTAGCTGCTCCAGAGGAAAGTGGTGGTACAGATTCTTTGGAAAAAAAAGATCATGTATTATTTTACCACAATGCCTTATTAAAAAAATATTATTCGACACTATTATCTAGCTCTGTCTTACGGAAGCTTCTTTGGGCAAAGTTCATTTCCTTCAGTTCTATACATTTCCCCATGATGTCAGCCTCTTTGTCATGCACACTGGAAGACGCATTTACTGGTTAAAATTAGCTCTGACTTGGGATACTTTTTGAATTGTTTGTGCAGTCAAGTAAGCATGAAAGAGCTCCATATCCACACTGTGACAAGCTTCCCAGACTACAGCAAGCACAACCAAACTAGGACTTCTGAGGCCATCGGATCTGCCTTGATTTTCAGGGTCTGATGGAGACCAGGAATGTTGGGACCAGCTCACATACCTAGAAAAATAATCGTGTCTCTGTGTCTCACTGGTGTGCAATTATGGGCTAAGTGGTGTGGTGCCTGGTGTTGCTAAGCCAGAAGTTGTACAAAGTGCCCTCTGTTTCAACAAGCTTCAACTTAGGCAGCGTGAAATCAGAAACCTACCGCCCACCTTTTGCTACTGCAGAAATACTCAAATGATTGGCTACAATATACATAGGGTGAGTTTGCTGTTGCTGTTTTGAATCAGTAGCATGCATAAAAAAATGTTCATTGGAAAAACAAGTAATATCAAAGTGATCTCTTGGCATCAGTCAATTGATTGAGATGTGAGCTCCAAAACCAAATTGCCCCTACCCTTCTATAATATGTGCCTCCACTAGGAGTCCCTACTCCTGTAACTCACCTCTTCCTTTGCCAATTTTACTATTTAAACATTTGTGTTTTAATATTTCTATTTGAATTTTTGCTGGTTTTGGAATTTCCCCAGAATTAGGGTATTTTAATCTTCTACATCTCAAAAGTTTTCTTGATTGCTTATGGAAGAATTTTATTATGATCATTATTATAAATGATGATAATGACAAAATGGCTTACAGTTTATCAGGTGGCTTCGTATGCATATATTTAACTCACTTAGTACAATTCTATCTGAACTTGAGAAAACAGATTTTTTTTTAACCTCTTTATTGGAGTATAATTGCTTTATAGTGGTGTGTCAGTTTCTGCTTTCTAACAAAGTGAATCAACTATACATATACATATATCCCCATATCTCCTCCCTCTTGCATCTCCCTCCCACCCTCCCTATCCCACCCCTCTAGGTGGTCACAAAGCACCAAGCTTATCTCCCTGTGCTATGTGGCTGTTTCCCACTAGCTATCTATTTTACGTTTGGTAGCGTATATATATCCATGCCACTCTCTCACTTCGTCCCAGTTTATCCTTCCCCCGCCCCGTGTCCTCAAGTCCATTCTCTACCTCTGCGTCTTTATCCTGTCCTGCCCCTACGTTCCTCATAACCATTATTATTATTATTTTTAGATTCCATATATATGTGTTAGCATACAGTATTTCTTTTTCTCTTTCTGACTTAACTTCACTCTGTATGACAGACTCTAGGTCCATCCATCTCACTACAAATAACACTACAAATAATGTTTCTTTTTATGGCTGAGTAATATTCCATTGTATATATGTGCCACATCTTCTTTATGCATTCATCTGTTAATGGACACTTAGGTTGCTTCCAGGTCCTGGCTATTGTAAATAGAGCTGCAATGAACATTGTGGTACATGACTCTTTTTGAATTATGGTTTTCTCCGGGTATATGCCCAGTAGTGGGATTGCTGGGTCGTATGATAGTTCTATTTTTAGTTTTTTAA
>NC_041218.1:16587346-16588442 GCF_002837175.3 Physeter macrocephalus
TTTTTGACCCACCTCCTAGAGAAAAGGAAATAAAAAAAATAAATAAACAAATGGGACCTAATGAAACTTAAAAGCTTTTGCACAGCAAAGGAAAAGCTTTTAAGTTTCATTAGGTCCCATTTGTTTATTTTTGTTTTTATTTCCATTTCTCTAGGAGGTGGGTCAAAAAGGATCTTGCTGTGATTTATGTCATAGAGTGTTCTGCCTATGTTTTCCTCTAAGAGTTTGATAGTGTCTGGCCTTACATTTAGGTCTTTAATCCATTTTGACTTTATTTTTGTGTATGGTGTTAGGGAGTGTTCAAATTTCATTCTTTTACATGTAGCTGTCCAGTTTTCCCAGCACCACTTATTGAAGAGGCTGTCTTTTCTCCATTGTATACTCTTGCCTCCTTTATCAAAATAAGGTGACCATATGTGCGTGGGTTTATCGCCAAGCTTTCTATCCTGTTCTATTGATTTATATTTCTGTTTTTGTGCCTGTACCATACTGTTTTGATTACTGTAGTTTTGTAGTATAGTCTGAAGTCCGGGAGCCTGATTCCTCCAGCTCCGTTTTTCTTTCTCAAGATTAATTTGGCTATTCCGGATCTTTTTTGTTTCCATACAAATTGTGAAATATTTTGCTCTAGTTCTGTGAAAAATGCCTTGCTACTTTACCAAATCCATTGATTAGCTCTAGTAGTTTTCTAGTAGTATCTTTCGGATTCTCTATGTATAGTATCATGTCATCTGCAAGCAGTGACAGCTTTACTTCTTCTTTTCCCATTTGGCTTCCTTTTATTTCTTTTTCTTCTCTGATTGCTGTGGCTAAAACTTCCAAAACTATGTTGAGTAATAGTGATGAGAGTGGGCAACCTTGTCTTGTTCCTGATCTTAAAGGAAATGGTTTCAGTTTTTCACCATTGAGAACGATGTTGGCTGTGGGTTTGTCATATATGGCCTTTATTATGTTGAGGTAAGTTCCCTCTAGGCCTACTTTCTGGAGGGTTTTTATCATAAATGGGTGTTGAATTTTGTCAAAAGCTTTTTCTGCATCTATTGAGATGATCATATGGTTTTTATCCTTCAGTTTGTTAATGTGGTGTATCACATTG
>NC_041218.1:16588485-16601742 GCF_002837175.3 Physeter macrocephalus
CTCGTAGAATGAGTTTGGGAATGTTCCTCCCTCTGCTATATTTTGGAATAGTTTGAGAAGGATAAGTGTTAGCTCTTCTCTAAATGTTTGATAGAATTCGCCTGTGAAGCCATCTGGTCCTGGGCTTTTGTTTGTTGAAAGATTTTTAATCACAGTCTCAATTTCAGTGCTTGTGATTGGTCTGTTTATATTTTCTATTTCTTCCTGGTTCAGTCTCGGAAGGTTGTGCTTTTCTAAGTATTTGTTGAGAACAGATTATTTTTAAATTTATACCTAAAGAGATGGAGATTCTGCAAGATCTCATGATTTGCTCTTGATTTTTCATTAAGTAAATAAGAACTCTGAGACAAGCAGAAATAAGGTTTTCTGATTAACAGCTACTGCCCTTCCATTGCATCACGCTGCCTAGACATTTGAGTTGTGTCCACTAATCACTCAAGGTACAAGTGATCCTGAAACAGAAAACAAAAGAGAGAGAAGCTGAGGCAGCTTATTAGTGCCCTAGTCTGGTTCAAGTTCCTCCATCAGCTGGTCCACAGGTTTCTGCAGGGCATCTGGTGTGGCTATTTGCACTGGTGGAATGGAAAACAGCAGTACAGAGAAGTGCTGGCCAATACAAATAATATGAGAGCCAATATGTAATCTTAATTTTTCTTGTAACCACATTTAAAAAGTTAAGAGAAACAGGTGAAATTAATTTTAATAATACATTTTATTAAACCTATATACAAAATATTACCATTTTACCATATACTCAATATAAAATATGAATGAGATAGTTTTTATTCATTTTTCATACTGTTTTTGAAATTCAGTGTGTATTTTACACTTAACAGCCCATTGTAATTCAGACTAGTCACATTTCAAACATTCATCTGGGATGAGTGGCTATTTTATTGAACAGTGAGGCTGTAGAGCATTGAGAAATGGCACCTTTGCCAGGTGGCAGTTGAGATGTTCCCCTAGCACATATCCCTGTCCTTGACATTGCAGCAGGGCTACAGTCGTGTCTGTTTTGAGCATATCAGAAGTACACTCAGAGGGGCTTCCCTGGTGGTGCAGTGGTTGAGAATCTGCCTGCCAATGCAGCGGACATGGGTTCGATCCCTGGTCCGGGAAGATCCCACATGCCACGGAGCAACTAAGCCTGCGCGCCACAACTACTGGGCCTGCGCTCTAGCGCCTGTGAGCCACAACTACTGAGCCCGCGCGCCTAGAGCCCGTGCTCCAAAAATGAGAGAAGCCACCGCAATGAGAAGCCCGCGCACTGCAACGAAGAGTAGACCCCGCTCACCGCAACTGAAAAGGCCCGCGCGCAGCAACGAAGACCCAACACAGCCAAAAATAAATAAATAAAATAAATAAATTTATTTAAAAAAAAAAAGAAGTACACTCAGAGTATTCATGCAAAAGGCCAACCAATGAAGGAAGACAATTTTAAATAACATCTACTAGACTTTAAGCTCCGTGAGGGCCAGAACTGAGCTTGTCTTATTCATTGCTCTATTTTTAATGACTAGTCCACTTGCCCAACTCTTGAATAAATGAATTACTGATAGAATGAACAAGAAAACTATATTTGATATATTTTTACATTCCTTTTTGTTCATACTAAGTCTTCAAAGTCTGATGTATATTATACATTTATTGCACATCTCAATTCAGACCATTCACATTTTGCATGCTCAGTAGCCGTGCATGGCTAGTGGCTATTGTATTAGATAGGATAGGTATAGATTGTTGGGATATTCCACTGACTCAGTCACCAACATCAATCACCAGATGTATGACCTACAGAAAGGTAATTTATTTCTGTTTTTTGTTTGCCAAACTCTCTGGAAGCATGAGTTCCAATTTAGAATTATGAATTGCCTTATAATAGAGGAAACAATAGCCAAGCTATATGACATTCACATCTAATCCTACACCTACTTGACCAAAACAATTACTATTACCTTCATGAGCAATGCAAGCAGTTTGGCAAATGGAAATGGGAAACATTTTTATTTGCCTCCTCACCCTCCCCACGGTGTACAAATACCACAAGGACACATAACTAGAAACGCTGAGGAGAAGTTAACGACACAATAGATAATGGGCTTTTCAGTAACTGCAGCTTGGACTGTTTTCTGGCGACTGGGGCAGATGGCAGCGAAACTTACCAACCGGCCAAACTTTCTTGGTGGGGCAAGAGATGTCCTGGTGGGGAGCAAGTGATCTTCATTTGGCTTCTGACGAGATACTTGACTGCCAAGCAAAGCAGCCAGAGATTAAATTTTTTAAAAAAAAGAACATAAATGTTCAGGACCAAGACTGTTGCACGTAATTCAACATAATGCAAAATTGTGCCCTGCACGGGGGTGCCCATCCCAGGGGGAGAGTGAGTAGTAAAATGCACACCCAGTGTGCCCTGCTGGGGGCTTGCATTCAGCTGCAGGGAGAGAAGCATCGTTAAATTTTGTACCAGGACACTTTATTGGCCATCAGCAGCCCACTTTGGGACTTAAGCAGCCATGGTCAGCACTCAAACTATGGCTGGAAGGAAGAACTCCCTTTGGCTAAGCTATAAAAAAGTAACAACAACAACGACAATAAAAAAAAAAAAATCAGGGCTTCCCTGGTGGTGCAGTGGTTGAGAGTCCGCCTGCCGATGCAGGGGACACGGGTTCGTGCCCCGGTCCGGGAAGATCCCACATGCCGCGGAGCGGCTGGGCCCGTGAGCCATGGCCGCTGAGCCTGCGCGTCCGGAGCCTGTGCTCCGCAACGGGAGAGGCCACAACAGTGAGAGGCCCGCGTACCGAAAAAAAAAAAAAAAAATCAGTTTGCAGCTAAATCCTAAAATGTGGAAGACTTTACATACCCGAAACTGGACTAAATATGAGTATTATTTCTTTCTAGGAAATAAAATAAAAGGAAACAAAAAGCAACAAAACTGAGTACATACATAAGAACAGACTTGAGATATACTTGCAATGCTCTGTGAACTCTTTTTCCTTGGGTGGTATGCCAAAACTTCTCTTTTCCTTAAGTATCTTAAAGCACATCCTAGACATTTTATTATTTCATCTGAAATGCCAAGATTAAAGCTCTTTAAAAATTATACCCACAATACCGTTATCGCATCTAATAAAAATAACATTTAAGAGTCACTGTTTTCCCTTTCTTAACATGATCTCTAGTTCCATAATAAACCATTCAGTAGAAAAAGTAAGGTCAGGACATCAGTTGCCGCCTTCATGGTGCTGTGCATTGTAGAATCATGCAAAGCTCCGCTTCCCAAGATAACGTATTTCTATCTTCCCTCAGCACCCCACACAACTAATTCCACCCTTAATTACTAGCATTTCTAGTATGCTGGCCCATAAACTTTATCGATTGTATGATGCATGGCTTGTAAAGGTATTTAGGGCTGCTGGCATTTTGCTTTTTCCCCAGTAAGTAGTTATACTGCTTGGGAGATGAAAAAAATGCCTGTCCCGTATCAGCACAAACCAGTTTCAATTACTTATTTCTAGTCCCATGAGTCAGAAAGTAGGAGCTGGTTCCTCGCCATCTATTTATGGATTCTTCTTTTTCTCTCTTATCTTTTGACTTGGGTGTGAAGCAAAAAAGGCCTAAACAAACTCTGTTGTTGAGCTCCTCACGAGACCCAGTTTATGTTAACCCATTTATAGAACCAGGAATAGCTCCAGAAAAGGAAAGTTTCCCGGAGGGTGACATGTGGAAGAGCTAGTCTGAGGCAAGTGGGCTGCAGGATGGGGCTTTGCTACTTGCATATTTTTGCCTAACATTTAGGTATGAATCTTCATTCTTGGGAATTGGCAAAAAGGGAAAAAACAAACTGTGGCACATCTACTTGGTAGGAATTATGCAGCCATTAAAAATAGAAGTTAAGACATAACAAAGAACTATTAAAAAAAAGCCTTATGACTTGTTAAATTTTGAGAATAACAACCAAAATTGTGAGTATCATAAGTAACTATGTAAAAATAAATATGAAGGTGAGGAAAGTATTAAAGGTAATTAAAAATTAAAACAATTTTGCTAGGGTGTTAGGACTAAGGATTCGGGTTTTTTCAATTGTCAAAATATTGTTTTATTCCACTTTTTGATTATTTATTTTCCCCTTTTTGAAGATGACCCTGCCAAAAGTTACCCACTTGACCCTACATGGAATATTTTCCAGTGGTGGCAGTGGAAAACTACAAAATTCATGTGCCTTTTCTTTGGTTCAGAGCCAGCCAAAGATCCAAGGGTCCTCATGCTTTATTAGAACACTAGTTTTATTCCTTAGACACAAAGGGACACAGGGAGTGAATGACATTAGGTCTCTAGAGGAGGAAGGCAAAGGACGTAATCCCAATAAGAGTGGGCGGTTGAAACCCTGGCCAAGTTACACCTACTTTTCAAGTTTGTCAAAAGAACTCACAGTCATTTTTATCCACTGCCTTTGTCTGGAAATTTATACGTTTCAGCAACTCTGATTGGAAGCTCCATTTAAAGAGTCTGACATTTCCACAGCCCATGAAAGAGAAAGTGAAGGAAGAAAATTCCCTCCAACTTACTTTAGTTGGAGCCTTGAAGAAGAGTCAGGGCCTGTTTCTTTGCTCATCCTAAACCTGGCCAGGTTTAGGATGCTATTGGAAGCATTAATTGGCACTTGTGACTTAAGCCCAAACTGGTGGTCAGGAACAGTCAGGAATTTGTAGGCATTGGTCATGAAGCTATAGATGCTGAGCCTGTGAAGTAGAGGTGCGTGCCCAGCTACACTAATGGGAACGAGCTGTAATCTCTTAAAGATGAGAGCCTTGCTCCATATTTAATTCTCAACCTTCATATAGACTCTGGATATTTAATAGTAACTACATTGCTTTGATATGACTAGGCTGAGAGTGTGGATCAAATTATTTTGTAAAATGGAAATGACTTTAGTGTATGTTTTGGATGGCAAAAATACACTATAATATACAGTATTTGTAAGGACTGCAGAAAATTTAGAAAGCATTAAAAGCACATTAAAATGCCTTACATTCCACAGGACCTCAGTGAAAAATTTGATATATTATATGTGTAGATGTACATTTTTTTAATTAAATGGGATTGTATAAATGGAATCAGCCACTTCTCAGGTAAATAAATATATATTACAACTTTTCACGTGCATAACGAAAGATCACATTTGAATGGCTACACAGAATTCCATTTTATAGATGTAGTTAGTGAATCCATATTGAGTATTGACAATTTTCCGTTATCATACATGTTATTTTGCAGCTTAGTTCAAGCTTTTACAAAATCAATTTTCATGTTTTTAAAGTGTTTTTGAAAACATAAAAGTAAATGTTTTAAAGGCTCACATTGTGTGAAGAGTAGGAAAATTTGATGTGGGAAGCAAAGCAATTATTTCAAATATAAAATTATTATTCTTTTATTTCTTGAAATAGGAAGAGAGTTGGAGAGGGGGACACAACTCCGTTGTTTTGCCAAAATATTTTAAGTCAGCCCAGAGAAAAAAAGTGGTTTTGAGAGAAATCAGAAGACTTTGTCACATTTTGGCCACCCCTTTGCACCCCCAAATTTTTGTGATTAATCTTCAGTTGGTAACTTACCTTTTCTACATATTCAGTTCTTGTACTGTAAGAAAGGATACTAACAATTACCATTTGTGTACTCCACTGGGTTAGGCTCAAATGATATAATGAATGTGGAAGTACATTGAACTCTAAAGCAGTATTTACTTGTTATTACTATTATTATTATTATTTATAAGTCCACATGATTAGAGGACCAGAGGAATTTGAAGGTCCTGCAATTTACTTATGAGTTTGTAGAAAATTGATTAGACTATTAATAGATAAGCTCATTTTCAAGCTAACTGAAGTATCCATTGAAGTCCTAATTAAAGGTTAGCACTTGTTTTATGACAGTGTTTAGCCCCTTGTTTTTGTTTTCTGTTGCCATGTAACACAGTACTGTAAACTTAAAACAACACCTATTTACTGGTTCACAGTTCTGTAGGTTAGAAGTTTGGGCATGGTGGTTGGGTTCTCTGCTCAGGGTCTTGAGACTGAAATCAAGGGTTGGCTGGGCTGTGTTTCTTTCTGGAGGATTTGAGGAAGAATCTGCTTCCATGCTCAATCAGGTTATTACTCATTTTCAGTTCCTTGTAGTTGTAGGATTGAAGGTCCTGTTTCCTTGCCGGCTCTCAGCTGGAGGCCACTGGCTTCCTAGAGGCCATCCACTCTCCTTGCCACGTGACCTGTCCATCTCAAAGCCAGCAGGAGAATGTTCCTTGTGCCAAATCCCTCTCACATGTCCCCTGTCTCTGACTGCATGACCCTAATTTAGTGGCCTCAGGTGATTAGGTCAGGCCCACGCAGATAATCTCCCTATGTTGAGGTCATTGATTTGGGATTTAACTGCATCTGTGAAATCCCTTTACGGCAACACTTAGTGTTTGCTTGAGTAATTAGGAGAAGGTATGTTACAGCAGGGCCCGGGAATCTTGGGGACGTCTTAGAATTCTGCTTGCCACACCCCCGAAAGCCAAGGTTCTTCTTTTCCAATGATTCAGAGGATTGTTCTTTCTGTAAAAACAGACGCTCCAGTGTGGAAGTCATTAGTAGATCCGAGTTCTACTGATAGAAAGCTAGGAGATCCCATTTCATTACTGAGGTTCTAATTTCACAATGACAGTCATGTTAACCTACTCTTACCAGTCCTACGAGAACAGGCTTAGAAATCTGATGTACAAAGTTCATGTTTCTACCAAGACCTATATGAATTGGGCAAGATGCTTAACCTCTCTGATTCTGTTTTTTCTACCTGTAAAATGGTGATGATACTACCTGTTTTGCAAGATCGTTGTGACTATTAAATGAGATTATGTGTATACAAAGCTTTAGTATAGCACCTGCATTTAAGTGCAAAATAGTCATCTCAACTTGTTTCAGTGGGGAAGAAAGCAAAAGAAAGTGCAGATTTATATTATTTTATTTTATTTTAAATTAAATACACCATTCAGCAGAAGGGCTGATTCTGCTGTTTTTGTGCTGTTACTGAAAATGATATCCTGTAATAATATCAGTATTAATGAATATATTTTATGCATTTGGGGGCTTCCCTGGTGGCACAGTGGTTAAGAATCCGCCTGCCAATGCAGGGGACACACAGGTTCAAGCCCTGGTCTGGGAAGATCCCATGTGCCACGGAGCAACTAAGCACAAGCGCCACAGCTACTGAACCTGCGCTCTAGAGCCTGCGAGCCACAACTACTGAGCCCGCATGCCACAACTACTGAAGCCCATGCGCCTAGAGCCCGTGCTCCGCAACAAGAGAGGCCACCGCAATGGGAAGCCCGCGCAACGCAACGAAGAGTAGCCCCCGCTCGCTGAAACTAGAGAGAGCCCACGTGCAGCAATGAAGACCCAAATGCAGCCAAAAATAAATAAATAAAATAAATAAATTTATATGCATTTTTAGTTTTCTTGAGAGACGATAGGTCTAAATTTTCCAAACTGCAAATGAAAATTTTGTTTTCCTCAAATAAATGTTTCTTTCCATCTCTATGCAAATATTTATTCCTGATTTTTAGGTCACCACACCAAATTAAATATACTGATTTTCATTGGAGGCCCCTAGAATGTGGTCAAATATCCTCTAAAGTATAAAAAGTAATCACAAATCATACTTAACATGTAAGTGAACTGGGAAGTGAGGAGCAACACTGAGAATGAAGCCAGGCTGAGCTTCTGATTCACTCCTATTTTTCTAGGGAATATTTCACCAGGAAGATAGGGCTATAAAACCAAGTCATAACTTTGATGCTTCATAAAATTCCTGAAAGCCAGTATATCCAAATACATAGTTTACTTTTCTGGGCCAACTTTTCTCCCATTAGAGCAATAGATTTCTTACCTGGTTAAAGAGTTTGCGTATTAAAAAGCAGTTCACTTATCAAGATTCACTTTATGACCTTTGCTTCACTAAACCTTTATATTATGAACTTTACTCAGTCCTAGTCAATTCCTTGCCTTGAAAGATTCGACTTCAACTACTTGAGACCAGATCCCCCAAATCTATAAATATCCTCCCGAATCTACTCCTTCTGAGACAGTGAGATGTGGTCAAGGTTATATCTTCCTTACTGTAGTAGGTTTAGTAAAATTAACTTTGCTTAGTTAATAGATTTTTCTGGTTGTTCTTCTATGGGGAGAGTCCACAGTTGATAATAATTATCATATGCACCTTTTATAATTTGGAAAAATGTATTAAAGAAAAGAAATCGTCTAGTAAATAGGTCTCCCTGGCTTCAGAATGGACCACATTGTAAGCATTTTGAGAAGCACGTACAGCATAAGGCTTTTAATTCCGTAGGACACTTTGTCATATTGAGCAAAGGAGCTACATTTACATTTTCATGAAAACCTTCAAGTTTTAGTTTACTTTCTTTATGGATAAGGGTCATATGTTACATATTTATTTATTTGTTTATGTCCACAGAGTCTTGTACATAACAACACTAAGTAAATTCTACTTGATGGCTTAGGAGCTGAAGGATCAATTTAAGGTCACTCCTCTCTCTAAAATTCTCTGAAAAAAGGTACATTTTGTTTGTACTTAGATCACATCCTAAGCAGAAAGAAACTCCATGTCGACCCCAAAATAGCTGACAAGCCTTACGTTTGGTAATTCATAAATTCCTTTTTATAAGTCCTCTGGAAACAGCAGTTATTGAAAAGAAGCACTGCAAGTAGAGATTAACAGTGAATTCATTCACAAATTGTGACTGTGGAATGTCAAGAGGAGAGAGAAAAACTTTACTTGCAGAACAGCAGCTATTATACCATATGGGGAACAAGTCTTGTTTATTCAGTACGCTCCTTTGTAAACATACGACTAGAATGAGATTTCAAGCTATGAGATGGGATAGCTGATGATTTCCTGTCATAGAACAGGGAAGAGACATATTACATAGTAAATCGAATAATTAATTAGGATTCAGATCAAGTTAACTTCTTATCCGGCTTCACTACTAACTAGCTGTGTGGTTTGAGGTAAGTTATGCAATCTATTAAATCTTCAATTTCGTAGTCTATTAACCGCAGATTAACAGTGCCTGCCATTGTTTATCCCACAGTGGTTTTGCAGAATTGAACAAGATAGAATCATACCATTTGGGGGTTGAAAAGTACTTAATAGTTATTTAGTCTAATTAGTGATTTAAAATGAAAAGTGCTTTAAAGGAAAAAATTTAATACCATATATATAGTATTTTAAACATATCAGACCTTTCAATTTTTAACTCATTCTGAAAATACTCCTCCAAATTTGTTTGTATCTGTTTTCTGAAGAGAGTTGCCTTATCTCTACATTTGCATCACTTGACCTGGTGCCTGGTGTGTTGTACACATTCACACCATCAATTTATTCAGTCTAAGTGAATGGTTGAGTGGAAAACAACATCTTTACCTTGAAGGAGTAGACTGGTCTCAGTTTCTCCTGAGTCACTTTCTTTTGTGTTCATTTGGTTTACATGTCCATAAATTGGAGTTAATGTCCTCATTCTACAGCTCTGATGTGTTATGATAATTGAGGTGAAAATAAGAATCGCTGGAAGCTAGTAACTTAAGTTGCTATGGGGGTTTTCTAAAAGTGTGATGAGACTGAGGCTGTCAGCGTCCCATAGGAAGCAACTAACTGTGAAGAGTGGAGTTTGGAGTGTTTTTTAGAGAGCTGAGAGTTTATGCCTTTATGTACTAATTCTTTCAGCTCATTAGCTTTGTAGATGTAGCCTGGTAAAGCTACTGTGCATACTTTCTATGTTGTTGATCACATATAAGAAACATCGGTGTACACTGATGATATTAGCTGTCTTGCAGATATCAATATTGACATCTGGGTGCTCCAATCAGGGAAAACTGAGTTGTTGGGGGCTATTTGACTCTATCCTAAATGACTCATATGTGCATATGAGTTTTAAAAAATAATTTTCCCATATTTTCCTTTATCTTTATGCTGATACTGATATACTTGGTGATAGCATTTATTTTCTTCCTTCTAATTTACTACGGACCTGAAAACCAAATAGCCAACCCTGTAGAATTATATATGAAATTCAGAAGATAATGATCAATATCCTAAGGGTATCAACCATGTGATACTGTTTCATTGGGTTTGGCTGGTCAGTCTTTTAAACATTATTCATTTATTCATTCAGTAAATATTTGCTGAGTACCTCGGTAGTTACTAAGTATGGAGATTGAAAGATGTATAGAACACAGTTTTATAGATATATAAAAATTTCTGGATTTATTTGCTAGTAGAACAAGGTATTATTTTATGGTTTAAAAGAAATAATATGATCTAGGTTAGCAACTACTTTAAATCTAGTTAAAATTTGCAGCTGCAAGGTAATTATCTCTAACCTAGTTGAATGTTGTTCCCTGCTGTCATTGTCATGTTAGCCATATTATAATCAGAGTTAATTTTGTATCCTATTGTCTATGTAAGAGTTGCCAGGAATTCACCTCATTTACCTCTGAGAAAAATTAAATGAAATTTACGGTGGAGAGATTCCAGCTCATATAAAGAAGAATTTTCTGTTTGAGCTTCTTAAAAATAGAATGTACTGATTGCTCATTAGCTTCGTTTTTCCACCCATATTTACCATTTATATATATTAAGCTTGTGGTCCAAGAAACAATTCACTGTATCCTGTGAAGCACTGTGAAGCAAGTTATTGCCGTTTGCTTAAGTTATTGATTTAAATACATTCAAATGCAGGACTTTCCAGTTATCATTATTAATTTTTAATTCATTTATTTCAAGTCAACATTGTAGTCCATTAAGAATAAAATTAATCTTGAATTTATCATCAGTGTAATTTGATAGTTCTCCCAGTTTTGAGTGGCCTGCACATTAACTACAATCCTGTTCATGTCTTCATTCCAAGTATTTGCACAGATTTTTACAGAACAGAGTTAAAGAGAGAATCTTCTGTGAGTTTCTTGCGGACATCTCGTTGACTTCCTCTATTATTTTTCTCTTTTCTATTTGTCAGTTTCTATTCTGATCTTGATTATTTCCTACCTGTATTTAATTTGTAAATTTATTTATTTATTTTTGGCTGCGTTGGGTCTTCGTTGCTGCGCGCGGGCTTTCTCTAGTTGCGGCAAGCGGTGGCTACTCTTCATTGCGGTGCATGGGCTTCTCAATGCGGTGGCTTCTCTTGTTGCGGAGCACGGGCTCTAGGTGCGCAAGGCTTCAATAGTTGTGGCAAGCGGGCTTCAGTAGTTGTGGCTCGCGGGCTCTAGAGCGCAGGCTCAGCAGTGCCCTGCACGGGCCTATTTGCCCCGCGGCATGTGGGATCATCCTGGACCAGGGATCAAACCCATGTCCCCTGCATTGGCAGGCGGATTCTTAACCACTGTGCCACCAGGGAAGTCCCTACCTGTATTTAATTTGGATTTGAATTTTTTCCTAGATTTTTGAGATGGAAGATTAAATTACTGATTTTAGATTTTTTTCCCTTTCAATATAAGCACTCTCTGGTGGAATGGGTAGTTATCTCACAGTGTACCCACCTCACAGAGTTATTGCCTGACTGGAACTTCGCTGTCTTACTCAAGAGGTATGTTTTCAGAATGTGTCAAAATTTCCTGAAACCCAGATACTCTATGGCCCTAAGATCACTATTATTAGCCACCTTCTCACACAACTAAGTACATTTTATTTGGCATGAAGGAACCATTTTTATCTCTTTGTCACTCTTTTATAAATTTCAATGGTAGTTTTAGCCCTCAGGCTGATTATTTCTAGAAAGGATGGAGTTCAGTAAGTGGCGCATTTGATGCTTCCAAAAAAAGAAAAGAAAATCAACAACCTCCTTTTTTGACATGGAAACCGTGCAGAAGGACTTCACAGGATCTCTGAAGGAATAAGAAGCAATTGACTCTCACAAACCATCGTGAGATGTGATACTCATGTCCACATTCCTTTACCAACAGTGCATTCAGTGAATCATCAGATGAAAGAAGAATGAATGGAAGGAACTATGTGTTTGAGAGAAGGGGATGTGGAAACGAGGTGAAAATAACCGTGTAAGCAGAAACAGAAAGTGGGCTTTTAGAGGACAAGGCGAGGGAGCAGAATCACAACGCCTGGTTTTAATGTTTCTAGTTTCCAATGTTACATCTCTTTCAGCATGTTTTTTTAGTAGCAGACTTTTCACCGTTGATAAAATATGATGAAGAATGCAAAGAATGAGGCAGACAGAATGAATGGGGGTGAGGTATCTCTTCCAAACTACAAGGTCACTTGATGTTTTAAACTAACCTGATGTAATGTTCTGGTTTTGGAAGATGTCACTAGGTCCCTAATGAAGTGAGTTTGCTAGGCTTCTAACAAGATTTTCCTCTTTCCCAAAGCAACACTCTGCATAATCAATTAAGCCTTTCCTTGATTTCTTTTCTTGTTTTTTTTTTTTTTTTCCATTCTTCTTTATTTTTTTAGTCAATGAGCTCAGCTCTAAATGAAAGCTAGAGTTGTATGAACTGAATTGGCTGGAAATAGTAGCTGAAAGGCGTGCAAATCAAAGCTGGCAAGTTTCAGCTCTTCCGTTCTTGAAGCAGAGGCTAACTCCAATCCAAATGGCTTCCTGGGCAATTGTTTCATTATTCTAGCGCCTTGTCCCTAGTATGGAACCAGGCATTAATAACCCAGCCTTTGCAAACTAAACCAAGAAAACATACATCACATCTTTACCTTCAGGTGTCTTAGTACCCATCTGGACACTTCCTAGCAGTGTGGGAACTGTGTAGGAAGGGATTTTAAATCACTCATGGGTTCGAGGTTGGTGTGTAGAGAGGGTAACCTTCAGGCTCTTTGATCTTTCCTGTTCCATCCTAACCTAGCATAGGCCCTAAACTACAGAGGAGAAAACTAGGAGCTCTGAAGTCAGGCAGCTCCATCCACTTTGGTACCTATACTAAGGACAAGGATTTCTAATATCTTTGCAGGAGTTATGTATCTATATCTACATCTATCTATTTCCATACACACACATTTTGGGGGGTAAAATTATTTGTAATTTTGCTTTTAGAAATTATTTGCCCTCAAGTCATTCATTTTTAGACTGTCACTAAGTATATTCAAGAATTCCTGCAGAGTGAGAAAATGTAATCTAGAGATTTTATATAATTCACATTTTTACAAGGATGTATAGCTCCTCAAAAAAGTAGTGCTAGCTCTCTCCTC